>NC_056735.1:1237842672-1238105172 GCF_019279795.1 Protopterus annectens | reverse complement strand
CCTGACCTGCGCCCTAATCCTAACTCACTTCATCTACCCCTAACCCTACAGTCCACCCTTATTGCACACTTACCTTAACATGTTGGTGCTCTCAGCGTCGGGATTTTCAGCCGTCAGTCATCTCTGTTGTCGATCTTCTGGTGTCGGTGTTCTCGTCATCGGCGTTTACGACTTTCGGCATTTTCAGGTAGACCTATATATATATATATATATATATATATATATATATGTATATATATATATATATATATATATATATATATATATATATATATATATATATAAGATTCCCCAGCCTGCCCATGTGTGCTAATCCTACATATTAACTTATGAAAATCCCATTATAGGTTCATAGGAGTTTACTAGGCTAGCGACTTCAAGGGCCTGCATCCCAAATCTCCGAAATGTTTTGTAACCATTAATAAGTGTAAGTAGGGAGTTGAGAGGTGAAACATATACAAGCAGGGACCTTGGATATGAACCTTTTACAGGCTGCCTATGTCCATTAAGAGATATAGATGCCAAAACAAAGAAGTTGTCCAAGCTACTGTTGAATTGGGTTAGGGTGGAACTCTGCTTCACATGGATGCAAAGCCTGTTCCAGAAAAGGGATAGTCTCTGGGATACATACCTGTCTCTCCAGTAGGCCCTATTTATATCATAAGGAAAGGTTTAAGTCTTTTGAATGGGTAATTCAGGTACTGTTTGTTTTGCAGATATGCAGGAGGTCAGTCAGGGTGGTGTCTGACAATGCTTTGTATGCCAAGCATAGATCTCCCCCCCCCCCCCAACAGCCTATAGCAGACTGAATAAAGGGATAGGTCCTTGAGGTGGCCAGCACAGGACATGTTACTTATGCCCTGTATTCTTTTATTGAGGAACATCTGTAGACATCACAATTGTTGGCTATACCTGGTTAGGTACATACCAAAGGGGCACTGTACTCTATAATACGTCTGATGAATGCCAAACACAGTAGAACAATGACTTCCTTGAACCTAGATGCCATACCTTTGTTTATAAGTTGGACAACACAGAATGATTTCCTCACTACTGTAGACAGTGATAGTCAAAGGCTAGATTACAGTATATGTGTGTTCCGACGTGTCTGACTACTCTGCCAGCCCTTAGGGGTGTGTTGTCAGTCTGATAGTTACCAGGGTGGATGACTTCCTGAAGGATGCTATTATGCATTTCTTGGCATTTAGTTTTAGTCCATGGTTCTCACACCAGTTATTTGTCTATGTCAGCACCTAGCAATGATGGAGAACACTGGATCTCACTTGTGTTTTTGCGTAACTCTCAGAATGTTAACGCAGTTGCTTAGCATCTGTTTGCTGCTGCATATTATCTCTGCCACAGCTCTCAACTTCTAAAAAGTCCATGTTGTTTACTGTTCCACATCTGAAGGGCATTTTACACATTCAGTGTTAAGAATTTTCCTAATTAATGTCACGGGCAGCCGAGAGGGATGTTAAGCAATAACGAAAAGTGTTTTTATTTTTATCATATTTAGTAGCAGTAACAGTTCTGGGTGATAATGGAGAACACTGGACTTTGTGTAACCACATCAGTCAATATTGAGGATTTGCACTTACATGTGCTCCAGTGTTCTCCATTATCACCTCAACCCTTCCTGGAGAACATTTGTGTCAGCTGGTGATTCAATGACAGCTAATTTGCTGTCATCTGTAAGTTTAGTCAGCCAGAGCCTATTGACATTGACTTTGACTTCAGAGAAGTAAATGCCAAAAAGGAGCTGTCCATTTTTCCCCAGCAGTACCACTTTTCAGGCAAAGTATGTCTGAAGGTACGTGTTAAACTTTTTTTTCCAGTTGACCAACCATAAAAGGAGAAAGTTAGATTAATCTATTCCCCCAGGTATCCAGTCCTCCAGGTATCCCTTAAATTGGTCCTTGAGCTTAGTTGGACTGTCCAGTTAGTAAATGTCAGTATGTAAATAAATACAGTTAAAGTGAAAATTACAAACAGTCACACAAATACAGAAAAAGCCCTCTGTTTAGCCACTGTTAGAATCATAGAATGGAAAAGACAACATTAGCTGTCATTTGAAACCTGAACCCAAGACCTCCAGCATGCTGTGTTGGTGTCACTACCACTAGGCCAACAACAGCCTCTAGACAGATAAGTATTAATTTTCACTTAACAGCCTTATTCTTTGAGCTAAGGCCCGGCATGGTTAGTAAGGTCAATTTACAAGCACAAATACACACGTAAAAACGGAAAACTCCCATGAACAGCTGCCACCATCTATGAAATATACTAAGTAAATAAGTAAGGAATGGCAGATTGACAGGCCTTTCTTCCATATCATGGACACAAACACACACACACACACACACACACACACACACACACACACACACACACACACACACACACACACACACACATACACACACGCACACACGCACACACACACACACACACACACACACACACACACACACACGCGCACGCACACACACACACACACACTCACACATCCATAAACACTTTTAGAGTCATCAGTCCACCTTCCACATGTCTTTGGGAGTGAAGGAGTAAACCAAAATACCAAGAGAAAACTCACACGTACCCTGGGAGAACATACAGCCTCTATGCAGAAGACATTCCAGCTGAGAGCCACACCAAGAAATTATTGCTGTAAGTTGACAACGCTTCTCACTGCATCATTGTTTCAGCAGTTTACTTACTGAAATAATCACCAGGTATTGTGCTGTTTACATCTCATATAAACTCATTACTTTTGTAAACCTCACAATGAGTTTTGAACTACTAATAGAAGAGTATTTTTTATGTTGCTAAGATGCATTCTTGAAAGTCATGCCTGTGCTACAGTGGTAATGCTTGTGCTAAATGTCTTTTTTCAGGTATATAAAGCTTGCTTCCCCAGTTCTGAAAGGCATTGGTCGGCATTATGGATCCCTGTATATCAAAGAAAGACAAGCAGTAGAGATACTATTCAGGATGGGATTTCTTCAAGTATGTTAACTGGTGATAATTTTCTGAGCTACAGCATTGATACGTATAATGAAATGTATCTAATATCAGTCAATAAAATTCAGTGTGATAAATAAATACCTAAGTAAAAATTATGCTGGGGTGTGGGTTGTAGAATATTTACCTATCAGTGCTACTGTTAGATAATGGTGGGGGGACCAGAGTGTTTGAAAACGAAGTGGGTAAATACTATAGACCCATACCTTCAGCACTGATTATTGCAATTATACAATGGATGTAATATCTGGCCTATTCTTTAAGCAATAGCTGGGAATAATTTGCAGCATAACACTTTTTTTATAAAACACTGTCTCTGTAATCTGAGTTTGTTTTCTACATGTTATTTAGTCAGAATATTTTTAATATGTTGAGGACTTTAGTGGTTTTTATTTTGTGAATATTTTCTTTGTGATATTAGCTGTGTGATTCTACACTTTGATTTTAAACAGCTGATTATTTTGGTACTTAATGAACCTGTTAGAGTTTTTACACATTATTAAGGTTGGAGCACGGCGGAGCCTTAAATATGTATCCTCTGTGATGTACTGCTTTGATGTGATACACCTCTGATTTCTTCTCTTTCACTAGCTTGATTGAAGAGCCAGTGAGAAAGAGAATTATGTAGATTATTGCATTAAAAATGGATGAGTAGCACACAAGCACTCTAGCACTGCATGTACTTTTGAAAAAAAAAAAACACTGTACTCTACCTCTCAATCTCTTAAAGCAAGAAATATAAAAAATGGAGTCAAAGGTATAAAAATAGGGATAATTTTAAATAATGCTCTTACAAACATAGAAAGTTGAAAAAAATAAAAGGTTTTGCATTAGCATGTAGTTTCTGATGGGTATGGAGTTTGAAAGGCAAATGTCTGTCTTTATTTTTTGAACTAAATCCTCAATAATTATCCAATGGTTTGCCAGAAACCATAATTTTATGAGGAATAGACAAAAAATATAAGGCAAAAATCTGGACAGTCTGCAAAAATCTGGACAGTTGGGAGGTATGTGCAATGGTGAAGAGAAGATGTTACTGACAATTGTGTAGTGCAGATCTTGTAGGTGTTTGCAGTGCATTTGAAGAGTTTGTGTGTCTGTTTGAGTGGGGGGGGGGCACAGCATCACAGAGGGTGTAACTCTGCCTATCAACTGTCTTTGATTTTAACTTCCCTGATTTTTGGCTCATATTTACACTTTATCCCCTCTACTTTATAAAAGTTAATTTTCTGGTATATCACTGATGATTTCAGCCAGTCAGTAACACCAGTAATTCAGAGTTTCTTATGGGTCTGTATTATATTAGCGAACGCTTGAAATTGCAAATGCTATATAATCTACCCAAACAGTCCGAAAAGTCAAAATGTCGAACACACTGATCAGCAATTTTTTCCCAGGGAAAAAAATCAGTGATCCGTAAAAAAAAAACAACCCCCCTCAAAAAAACACAAAATAAAGTGGGGGAACTTCACACCCCCACCATTTAAATATACCAACTCCGAGATCGCACCACTGTGGAAGAAATACCGACATCCTGAAAACGGCCCACTAATTTTTTTTCCCTCTTGCTCAAAAAATTGATTTACTTAACTCCCGCATGGACGCTTTGCAACAAGGTACGCCTAGGGTTAGGGTACCGACTTCCACCTGTGCAGCAGGACCGAATCTATCTAATGGCTGTTCTTTAATTCCGACAGGACAGCCTTTACCCTCTGCCTCTCTGAATGGATGCTTACCACCGAGTTCTTTTGCAAACAATGTTTCCAGTTCTGGTAACAACTTGCCGACACAAGCAGCGCAACGACCGCAGGATGGAGGAACTTTGAATTTTGGCGCTTATGGGTCTAATGGGCCGGCGTGCCCTCCGGGTTCCGTTTCAAATGGGGCTGCTATTGTGAATGTCGGTAGTGAGTCTACTTTTTGCCTCTCCGAATGGATGGGGTATACTGGTTCTTTTTCTTTTCCGGACACTGGTGAGTTAAACAATGTGGGTCCAGATGGGGGCCGTCAAGTAACTCGAAGTGAAAGTATAACTGAAAAGTTAAAAATTTTTGATAACAAGTTATTGAAATTGAAAAAGCTCCAGTTAGAGTCTGTATACTTTAAACAATGTTTAGCAGAAAACTTGATCCCTAAGGGATTAAGGAATAACTTTTCGCCCTCCGGTATATTAAATGACAACCTTTTTTACACTGATTTAAAGGCTCTCTTCCAAGAACAAGGAGTTCAGTTGCTTAGCTTGTTAGTGAAACACTACCTTGTTCACATTAACACTTTGACTGAAGAGATTAATACTTTGGATAACTCTATTAAACTGGACACAGACTTTTTACAGTTTAAATTTGATTACAACCGTACCTTTGTCAGTATCGATGCTCTTATGGTAAAACTTAAAACCAACAAAAACAATAAACTTAATAGAGATAGGTACGCTTACCAACACAATAAAGCTTACCCTAACCTAGACCTAAAAGTTGTTTCTAGTTCAACTTTTGGTGGCGAAAATTCCTCCACCACTCCAACTGGTGATACAGAAGGTATTGACGTTGAGGTTGTAGAAGAACTAGTTGACCACTCTGAACAGGGTCTCAGACGAAGTAATAGAATTAAAACCACCAACAATAAAATGAACTTTAACACGAATGACTTCCATCGTGGTAACAACAATAGAGGTGTTTTTTTAGGTGTACGGAACCGCAAGACGTATGTGAACAACAACAGGAATGGTCTGAAGTAACTGCCAATACTACATCTGGTTTAGCTAGCGAAGAGTGTTTTCCTAAAATCATCACTAATGTTAAGGGGGACTTTAAGATTTACAATTTTTCTACTGTGGACATGAATTCTGATTTAGTTGAACTTTTGGCTTTTGGTTTTACATTTGTTCCTAGTTTTACAGGAAATTTGGCTAAAACTATAATTGATTTAAAGTGTTTTACCCGTAAACTTAACCTGAAACTTTTTTTCAGTAATGATGTTTCTGATGCACTAATGGGTTTAAAAATGCCTAGTTCATTCAACCCCCCCTTTGCATGAAAGCCTACACATATTTGAAACTATGTGTGAGGTTGACATTAGACACCTTTACTCTTCCTTTCAGCATAGAGCTGGTTTTCCTAAATTTAATATTACTAAGGAACAGTTATTAGGTTTACGCCTACTTAGTGAATCACCTGTAAGGCTTATTAAACCTGACAAAGGAGGAGGTTTAGTTTTATTTGATGACTTTCAGCATAAAGAGAAAATGTTGCTTACATTAAACAGTTCATCATATGGTTTGGCTTCGTTGAATGAAGTGAATCTCTCTCATAGGCGCATTAGGGGTTACTACAGGGATTTATACTTGGCTGGTAAAATTGATTCAAATTTATTTGATTTCATTGACATCTTTCCACCAAAAATCCCTGTTATGTTTGGCATCCCTAAGATTCATAAGGATGTCAACCCCCCCCCCATGAGAGCTTTGGTTGATGGGCGTTCTTCTATGACCCATCCCTGCTCTAGGTTCATTGATACCATTTTAACAAAATTTACCAAACTGATTCCAGCCATTTGTAAAGACTCTTGGACATTTCTGAAAAACATTAATGACATCCCATTCGACTGTTCTAACAACTTCTTAACTATAGATGTTGTCGATTTATACACTTCCATTCCACACCTTGAGGCTGTGGAATGGATAGGCCTGCTACTAACTGAACTAGGGGCTTCTACGCTTGAAACAGAGTTGGTCACTGAGCTTTTAGATATTGTTTTGACATCTAACTACTTTATTTTTGACAAAGAGTTTTACATACAAAAACAAGGGGTAGCCATGGGCTCCCCTTGTGGAGCAAGTGTTGCTAATCTCTTTGTCGCTTACTGGGAAAAACATTTCTTGTTTAATAGACCAGAACTAATGGAGAATGTCTCCTTTTACACTAGATTTCTGGATGATATTTTCATTCTTTTCAAGGATGATTCTGGAGCTGCAGCTGACTTTGTGAAAGCCATTAATGAAACTACGGAATTTTTGAAATTTACTTTCAAATTTTCTACCACAGAGATTGACTATTTGGATGTAAAACTAACTAAAGACCCAAATAAAAAGGCATTGACAGCCACTATCTTTAGGAAGCCTACATATGTCAACTCATTTTTGCATTTCTCTAGTTTCCACCCCTTTAAACAAAAGCGGTCTACAGTAAAAGGCCAATTGGTTAGAGCAGGCAGAATGTGTAGTTCTTTTTCAGATTTTTGTAAAGAATGTACCTTTCTAAAAAATTTATTTACCAACCGTGGTTACCCTTTGGATTTAATTGATGAACTTATACGAGAAGTCAGTCAGAAAAGGACTGAAGGTTTTTATAAACCTCTGCTTAACCAAAACAGTCTTACACTTTGTGACGACAATGGTATAACTACACCTCCCGTTGCCAATGATACAATAGCCAGTACAGGTACTTCAAATAAAGTCCAAGGAATATCTCCAATAAAGCATGATGAACCTAACTTTGCGTTAAGTTTCGTTACTACATTCAATATTAACTCTCAAGCCATATGGTCAATCATTTGTAAGAATTGGCATTTCATTTCTAACACACCAACATTATCAGAAAAATTGGGCCCTGCCCCTAGGGTGGTTTACAGAAGAGGTAGTAACTTAAAAGAAATTTTACAAAGAAACCCACCTGAGCAGTTCTTTAGTAGATTAAAAGGTTCCTTTAAGTGTGGACTTTGTAACTACTGCAAGTTTATTAAAACAGGCAATTCTTTTGAAATTAGGGACAGAAAATATGAGATTCATTACAAAATAAATTGTCAAACGCGTTCAGTGGTTTACGTTGCTTTTTGCGATTGTTGCCCTGCTTTCTACATTGGCAAGATGGACCGTATGGTCCGTGAACGGATATACCAACACTCTTATGCAATTAAGAAAAATAAGGGAGACAACGCTTTAGCAAAACACATTGATAAAAACCCCGGGCATAATTTTTCTTTTATGGGTATAGACCATGTCCCGTCAGTTATTAGGGGTGGACCACAGTCTCTTGTTTTAGAGAACCGGGAGCTCGAATGGCAACTCAAGCTTGACGCATTCAGAGCTCCCGGTCTAAATGAGAATTGTAATATTGCAGCTGTCCTTAAGTTGCGAAGTTACTTAAGATAACTTTTAAACATTTTGAATTGTAACATTGGAACTGTTCTAAAGTATGAAGTTATTTTTATAACTTCCAGTTCCTCTGTAGAAGTCATATAATAGTTTATTTATTAATAACCTAATCTTTTTTAATTATGTACCTTTTGACTAGGGGTATTTTAATTTGTATACATAAAGATTATGATTTTTAAGTATACATATATTTTTTTAGTACCCTGTTAATATAAACACAGGAACTTTCTATACACATACTTCACTAAGTCTGATTGTTTTAACTTAGTTAAACTTATTGTTGTAACTACAACTGTGATGTTTTTTATGTCACTTCCTGCTGTACTATTTAAAAAGTTTTGAATTTTGGTTTGTGTTTAATTAAAGAACTTTTACCTCTGAAGAAGCTGCGACTTTTAGTAGCGAAAACGCTTTTTTATAACAAATAAATTCAACATTAAGGACTGTTTTCTTGTGGTTTGTTGGACTTCGGGACACTCGTTTTTCAATTTTTTTTCCCTGTGAAAAAAACACTGTTCCGTGCTTTCGGCATTTTGCCATTTTGCCTAAACACGTTGGACGAAACAGTGTTTGCAACTTTAAGCATTCGCTTATATAATAGGAACCCTTTCTTATTACTTATTGTTTGGAAAATGCATGCTGATACAGCATTTGCTGTTTTATTAAGTGTTTAAGTGAATTGGAGTAATATTTAAAAAGTGTTGCTTTTTTGTTTTTTGTCCCACCTATTATTTTTGGCTTCGTCCAGAATTCTTGAGCAAGGAAGTTGAGCACTGTTTGGTCTAAACCTCTTAAAAATGTGTGGTTTTCTGGTAAATTGTGAACTGCAGACAATAAATAACGACAGGCATGTGAACTTTGTTTCCTTTATAAAATGTTTGCTAAAAAACAGCTGTTATTCTATCAAATTCCTAAGTATGTAAAAGCAGTGTTTAAAATGTCCCTGATTTATGGATATGCAGATTTTGAGTGCTATGATTTCAGACATACTCTTATGACGTTTTTATGGCTCCCTGCTATGATTTTGAAAACTGAGAGTTTGGGAGGTATGATTTTTCAAACATAGATCACTGTTGCAGTAGCCTAAGCCATATGTGCCTTACCCCTATGACTGGTCAACTTTACAAAGTTGTGGGCACCTTCCTTATGCTCCCAACTGTCAGGAGCTTGAGCAGGGCTCCTTATAAGTCAGTTGGAGCATAAAAGGCTTCAGAGCTTTTGTTCCAGTGAAGAGCGAGCTTCTTCAGCAGATCTCATGGAATAATCTACAAGTGGGGGACTGTCAGTGGTTTACTTACCTCAGAATGTCTTGATGCCCTTCCTTAGATCAGTGTTGCAGTATTTCAGTAGGTTTGGGTTATCCTGCTGAGGGCATCCTCACATCAAGCTGGGGCACTAAAGCCAAATAACCCTCTTGACACTCTGCACATCTGGCATATGACCTCAGCCTATGGGCATAGGGGTACATAAGTGAACATAAGAGTATAGGATTCTCAGACTATCTTGCTACCAGTTTGAATGCAAAAGCTTTGCTAACATCAGTCTGAATGCCATGTTGTCATGCCACTGCCTGTGCAAAATCTTGGTGAGACAAGTGTCCTATTGGCGAACCTTCTTTTTCTTCCTTTATCTTTATGATTTGTTCATGTCAACTAAGAGAGGGAAGTGCAACTGTGGATGGCAAATTCTGTTTAAAGACCTCCACACTTAGTCTTTGTTTTGTTTAGGAGCTGATTGTAAAAGCAGTCACTGAGTTATGCATATGCAAATTTTGAATGCTATGATTTTGGACCCTCTTCTATGATTTTTGATGACTCCCTGCTATGATTGCAAAGGTTGAGAGGTTGAAAGATATGATGTTCAGACTCTGCTCGTTATTGCAATAGCCTAAGCTATATGAGTCTTATCCTCTGTGACCTGTCAGCTTCACAAAGCTTTGGGCACCTTCCCCACACTCCAACAGTCAGGAGCTTGAGCAGAGCTCCATAAAAGGCAGTTGGAGCATGAATGGCTTCAGAGCTATTTTGCCTTTCAGGTGCGTGCTCCTTCACTGGGCCCTATGAAACTCTTGGTCGGCTAGCAATCTACAAGAGGAGACCTTCACTAACTTATTTACCTCAAAACCACTTGTTCTGCACTGTACCCTTTACTGACTCATTCAGGCTCTGATACCATTTTTGACATCTCTTCCTAGGTTTATGTACAGAGCAGCCCCAGTCTCCAAAGTAGGATCATCTCCTATGTGCAAAAAAAAATGTTGTAAAATTGTCTTTGGGTGTCCATCCAGCTTCTCTTCTGCCTCAGTCCCTGGTGGGTCACTCTGCTGTGGCTGCTGGTTGTTCCCCAGGCCACCCATGTTTTTCTCTCAGTCCTGTTGGTGAAGTCTTTTCAGCCACCAAAGACCAGGGAATAACCACATCCTCTATAGCTGTAAGGATACACTTGACAGGCAAGAGAGAGAGAGAGACACATTTGTCAGTGTAAGGGGAAGGAAAAGGGAAGGGTCTTCACTTGGCTGGGATAGTAATGTTGAAGCTGGGAATAGTATCCTAATAAAAGTCAGTCTTTTTTAGGGAAAGTGTGCTTAGTGAGAAGCTTCCATTCTCTTATTGCTATTTCTGTGGACAGAACTGAATTACTGGGATTTGCTGAGGACCCTATTACTGCTTTTTTCTTGCCTACTGTTTCTTCATGCAAGTAAAGGAATAGTTTATTTTCTTTCTGACATTTCAGTTAAAAAGCAGACACTGCAGGGGGTGGTTGTACTTCAAGAATTTCATTTCAGTCCGAGCAAGCTAATTCTGAAGAAAGTATGTCCTCAGATTTCCCTCATGAAGACATTTATATTAATGACACTATTTAGGATGAAAGAGTTTTTTTTCAGTGGGACTAGAATGAAGTTCCTGTGGTACAGAAAATATTTTATAATGTGTTACTCTTAGAGATACCCATCACTGTAGCTATTCCTACAGTCTTGCCTGCTTTAGAGAATGTTTTTCTCACTGCTTCTATTGTACCTGATAGTCAGCTCCCTACTTGCTCCAAGGAGGTCTGACAAGTAATGTAAAGTACCCCAGACAAGCAAGTACCAGTGTCCCAATCCTAAAGAAGACCAAGCAGTTATTTATGTATCCAAATTTGATTCTCCTAAACAGGTTATAGCTGCTAACCCCATTCCCCTGATAAAGATGAGAAATCAGTGGATACGTTGGGGCAAACTTGTACTCTGCTAGTACTTTAATTTTCAGAATTTAAAACTGTCAGGGTCACATATTAAAGTTTTATTGTTATTGTTTGAGAATGTGCAGAAGTTAATGGTTAATGTTCCTTCCTCTGAGGTAAAAAAATCATTAAATGCTTCTGTGAGAGCTCTTTCTCTGTTAATAAGCATATTCTAAAGTGTACTTATAATGCTCTGACTCCCCCCCAAAGCTGCTGCTTCTGGATCAGTTATGAGTAGACTTGTCTGAATTCATTCATAAAATCTTCTTGCAGATGTTAAAACCGAGGTTTTAAATCTCTGCAAATTAAACATCAACTTACCTAAACCAATTTGGATTGACTCAACTCATTTCCTCCCCAACACAGCATAATTATCCCCAAAACAGTGGCTTAATTCTCAACTGAATATTGGTGTCTGATTCCACTGAGTATGTCTCCAGTGGCACTCTCTCTGATTCCTTCAGTGATCACATCCCTGTATGTGCACACAGACTCATTACTTGTCATGTCAAGCAACACTTAACTTAGAGCTTCCCATAACCACACTAATTTTAACCCTGATAGATTTACAGAATTCTGAGCTCCTTTATCTGATCTATCCTGAAATATATTCTATTCAATGAAGCTGTACATAAATTTAACTCACTTATCATGAAAACCCCCAATAGTGTGGCTCCAACTAGAAAATAAAGAATAAAGAATAAACATACTCCTTGGTTATCCACTCAAAGCAGCCACGTAATGTATGAAAGAGATAGGGCTTGGAAAGACTGGTTAAACTATAGGTCTCTACAAAATCTACAACACTGTAAAGAACTACCAAGTCATACTAAAAGCATATTATCACAGACATGAAAATCTTCTTCAGTAACCCCTTACTAAATCAGTCTTCCCGGTCCTCTGTTAACATCCACCACTCCTAATCCTGCCCCATATAACACTTCCTCCAAAAGAACTACTCAATTTAACACACATTTTATAGAAAGCATTAAAGCCCATACTAAACAGTTTCCTCCCATCAATCTTGACATACTCTCTCCTCAGACAGCAAACACCCTCTATTTTACCCTAAAACCTATCCGAACCTCCCACATCAAATTGCTACTTCTTAAGCTGAAACCCTGTTCTCCATCAGTATATAATCTCCTAGAAAAATACCCCAGGCTGGCTGCCAATTCCATAGTCTGTCCTCTATCTCTTCTAATTAACAGATCTGTCAAGGAATCATACATTCCTTTTTTATGGAAAAGATTCTTCATCAGCCCCCTTCATTAAGGAGGAACAGCATCTCATATTATCAGTTTCAGACTTACCTCCATATTATCCCTTTTGTCAAAAATTCCAGAAAATGTATTGACAAGCAACTTCTTTAACATATTCTTCAGGAAACACTCTGGGCCCCACACAGCATGGTTTTAGACCCACCCATAGGACTACCTCGACCTTATTAACTTTCACAAATGGTATTAACAAAGCCAGACATGAAGGCAAGCTTGTTTCCTCTCTATTCCTTGACCTTTCTAAAACTTTTGATCTAGTCTCTCACCAAAAAATACTTTGCCAACTGTCTTCCATGATGCTATCACAATCCACACTGCTATGGTTTAACAACTACTTAACTGATAGATACCAGTCTGTTAAATGTCTCTCGACTTTTTCTCCCTTCCTCCCTGTCAGTACTGGTGTGCCACAGGGCTCCATTCCCGGCAATCTGCTCTTTAATATATTCACTAACAATTTACATAAATCTTTTCAGCAAACTTCCCTCATGCAATACACAGATGATACTACTCTAATATGCATTTCAGACAGCCTAATGTATTTTCAGAGAATTACTGAAGAAGCCTTTAACTTTGCTAAAAGCTGGCTGCAGGATAATCACCTGCTTCTAAATCCTGCCTGCTTGTTTTTATTAAATTACTTCTGTTTTTTTTTCCAAACTCTCATTTCCATGAAAAAACAACTTTAAAATGTCTTCCTTAAATAAGACTGTGAAGCCCCTGCACTGGCCCAGTAATCAAGGGCATCAATCCTCAACATTAACAGCAGTGTTGGACGTACACACTGGGAGGATGACAAATACACATACAGCAAAGTACAATTTCCCTTAAGAGCACACAGAGATCACAGTCAGCCTAAGGCTGGTTTCTCCCTCTCTCTCTCTCTCCAGATCCCCAATAAGACTCCCCACTGGCACAGCTATAGGGTTCAGACCTCAGCCAAGTGGTCAAGCCAAAATCTCCAGCACCCTCTCTGTCCAACCAGTGCTTTGTGTCCTGCCCAAGTAGCTAACACACACACACACATACTCACACACACACACACACACACACACACACACACACACACACACACACACACACACACACACACACACACACACACTTTGAGATTTGATTTATATGCAAACACACAGACAGTCCTGGGGAAGGCTAGCACAGGTTCACTACCTCTGCCACCAGCTACTACTTATCAGCTACTATAAAGGCCCTTACCAAAGAGTGCCCAATTCTACTGTGCAATGCTACTGTTATCCAAGTGATGTGTGTCCAAGATGTCAAGGCTATTGGAGTGGAATATACAGTATCACCAAATACATGCAAGTACTCTAAAAGCTTAAATATCTCTAAACAAAACCAGCCACAATTAAAGAGTTTAAATATATTTAATAATAAATAATAAAAGCTGAAGACAATACTCATTAACTCAACACAGTGACAATAGAGTTCATAATCACAGGAAGTATTTTAAAACAACATTGCAGAACAGTCTCACATAGATACAGAAAACATCTAGATGACTCTTGCTATATTCTTATCTATCTCTAAGAAATACTATGCCCTAAATGTCTTACTTACAGAACCAGGCATATATAGATGAGAAGTGCTGAAGAGATGTTTACAGGTCCGGAACAAAATACAAAACGCACAGACTTTCTCTCTGAGATAGATCTTAAGTTACTAACAGACATTTCTGCTGGGTCATCTCAGATTATATCATTCTTGTCAACTCTGCTTTTAGTTTCCAGGCCAATAGAAACTTAAAATATAACACCTCAGTGTCAAGAATACTTATCTTTTAGACAATGACACTCATCTCTTAGAAACTTACCTGGAACAGGAAATCATAAAACTGTTAAACACCTTTGCACCTTCACAAAAAAAACTACTGAAATGGATTATTATGCATATGCAGAAATGTATTTGTATATGTCTATTTGTATGTCTTATTGGTATGGTTATGTATTTGATGATATGCATTTGTACACTTATTCAACTCATATGTACTATAGTGGTGTCCAGTTAGACTTTCCCAGTTATCAAATGTAAAATAAAATAAAATAAATAAATGTATAAAATAAACTTTACATTTGAAACCTGCAATTACCTTTGTTTCCAGACAACAGAAAATTCTACATCTCTAGACACTGTGTCTGTTTTGAGCTAAAACAGAGATAACAGACATAAACAATTTCCACTTATGTTCTTAAAGTTTGCAAATTAAATCTGTATATTCCAGCCTTTAGTATCAACACATACATTTCCATAGACATGTAGTTTATACACATTTCTGCTCTTTCCAGCAGGGTGCACTGTGGTTACAATCTCGAAGCTCAGTACAGAACATATAGATCTGAAGTAGGAGAATTCATTTGTCAGCAAGCTGTGGGTATGGATCCGATATCAGATCCGAACTGGCATGGTTTATCCAGCTATGGATCCGCGCTCCTAGCTCCTCCCCTCACCCATAATGCCCTGCTCTCCCTAAGTGACCTCAGATCTAGTTTGCCGCGCATGGTGACAGCTGGATTTTCCTTGAGCTCCTCAGCTAAGTTTAAAATCTTTGTCAAAAACAGATTTTTGTTAGTATAAATCTAATATTTGTGTGAAAGTTTTAGGTTTCCTTTATTTTTTGATAGTTTTTTGATAGTTTGGGTTTAATTTACTTTACTTTATTTCCCTCCCCTCGCTGGTTCGTAGTAGTGTGTGTGTGTGTGAGTTGTTCTTTGGGGCCTTGTGTGAGTGTTTAGTTGTAGTACTTTGTACTCTGTGTTTTTTTTTTTTTTTTTTGTTAAAAAAAAAAAAAAAAAAAGAGAGAGAGTATGTCAGAGGCCCCAAAGCCTATTTTCTCTAAATGCTCCGAGTGTGGCCATAAGCTGTCCCCTGCTGATGGCCACACTCGGTGCGTTCGATGCCTTGGGGTTGAATACCTCCCTTCTGGATGTTCCATTTGTGCAGGGTTCAACCCCAAGGCATTGAAGAAGCAGAGGTCGAAGCTGGTCCTGGCGGGACTTTTGCCCCCGGACTCGGCTTCGGCCCCTGCCCCATTGGCGGTTGCTGCTTCTGCAGTTCCTGCCTTGCCTGCTCCCCCTCCTCCACCCGGGATTCAAACTCCTGCCTTAGGTTCAGAGGAGAGGGAAGCCAGAAAAAAGGACCGGAGAGAGAAGCACCACAAGCGGCAGGCCGAGACCTCTGTTTCGGCCCCGCCGGCCAAGCGGGCTTCTCCTCCGGCCTCTCTAGCTGCTGGTTCTCCCCCTCCTCGGCTCCGGTCCCCGTGCTTTTCACCGGGGCCTGAGGAGGAGGAGACCCGACCTCCTTCAAGGCTATCGAGGTGGCACTCTAGGCCTACCTCGGTAGCCTCGTCGAGGTCGACCTATAGTCTCTCCGACGCCGATCTGGACCGGATGATGAGAAGATTCATCCAGGCCCAGATGCAGATGGGAGTGCTCCTGCCTCCCCCTCCTCTGGGGGGCAGCTCGACCCCATTTTTCTAGCCCATTGCTCCTTCTCCGACCCGCTACCCGGGTTCGGAGCACTCGGAGCCGGGCAGCCTCAGATCCGGGGGTGGATCGGCACCGATAGTACTGGGTACTTCAGATCCGACCCTGCCCTCGAGTCTGTCAGATCCGACCTCTCGGAGCCTTGGCCCGAGCTTCGGATCCGAGGGACTCAGTGTGCCTTTGGCGCCGTCCTTGTCGGAGCACATTGGTCCCTCGGATCCGAGGGGCTCGGCGCCGGCTCCGATCCGCTCATCGGATCCGAGGGGGAGCCGACTTTCGGATCCTATTGTCGAGGCTGGCTCCCCCTCGGCTTTTGATGTGGTGGAGAGGGCTCTGTTGAGGGCATCCGGACCCCCAGCCCTTGCTTTGGCTCCGTCTCGCACTCCATCTGCTCTGGGCCATCACCCGGCCACTGGGACAGCCCGCTTCACTGCCCCAAGCAGTTACTTTGGACCTGGACATTGCTGGTGAGGGCTCCTCGGACAGCCCCCCCGAGGAAGCACCTCACAAGCATAAGTGTAAAAGGAGGCACATAGACTCCCCCGAGTCTTTAACCGAAGACACTGACTTGCAGGAAGGGGAAGGCTCCCCAAGATCACCCCCTGAGGATGTCTCCTTTGGAGACATCATGGAAATGTTAAGGATCAGAGGTGGGTGGTCTGCCCCAAAGTCTTCCTCGGACGAGTCCGTGTTCTTGGAGGCATTTGAAGTGGGCCCGTCTACCTCTTGGGTGTCCCCTCCTGCCGACCCCCTGGTGGACCTTATTACCACCACGGCGTGGAAGGAACCGGGCACCGTGGAGCCAATCCCCAAGAGACCCGACAGGATCCTTAGCCCCCCTGCTGACCATGCCCACTGGAGCAAAGGACCCCCGGTAGATGCCATGTTGTCAGCGGCAGCCACCAAGAGGGAACTCGCCCAGGAGAGTCCCTCAGTCCATCCTCCGAGCAAGGAGTCTCGGATGATGGACCATTTGGGGAAGCGAATGTATAGTTCAGCGACCTTCTCTGTGAGGGCGCTCAACTATTTGGCACATGTCATTAGGATGCAGCGTGATCTTATCAAAGAATACACTGCATCCCCCCCCCCAAGTCCATGTCGGAGGAGGACAAGCTTCTGCACTCCACCCGTATGGCCACTCTTCGTTCCGTGACTAACACCTCTATGCGGTTACTTTCCCACGCTACCGAGGGAGCCGCTAGAGCTGCGGGAGTGAGCCTAGTCACAAGACGGCAGGCCTGGCTCCGCCACTGCAATTTCACGGAGCCCTTCAAAGCGTCATTTGCGAACGCCCCCTTTGACGGTTCTGCCCTTTTTGGCAAGACGGTTCGCGATACCTTAGTTCAGAGTGAGAAGGACGGAAAGACGCTGTCTGCCGTCGGAGTCTGCTTCTCTGTGCCCCAGAGGTCCTACTCTAGGAACCAAAAGGGCCAGAAGAAGATGTGGTTCCAGAAGTCGCAGCATTCACAACCCGCTCTGGGCATCCAGCCCTTCCGTGGCAGAGTAGGACAGGGAGGACGCCGCCCCAGGGGCAGAGGGGCTCCAAGGAACTTTGGGTCCAGAGAACCTTTCTCTGAATGGCCCTCGCAGCAGCCCTGAGGGGTTGCCTGGCTGCTCCACTCTGGACGCAGTCGGAGAATGCTTCTTGGAGCACCTAGCGGCTTGGGAGTCCATAACAACGGACCGCTGGGTTCTCCGGATTATATCCAGAGGATACAAGATCCCCTTCCTTCATGTCCCAAAGTTAAAAATCCTCCCCGATGTTCCACCCGATCAGAGGGAGGTCACTTCAGCAGAAATTGGCCATCTGCTGAGAAAAAGAGCCATCCAGCCCGTCCCCCCAGACCAGATCGGATCAGGGTTCTACTCCAGGTTCTTTTTAGTGCCAAAAAAGACGGGGGACTTAAGACCCATTCTAGACCTGTCCCTGTTGAACCTGTCAGTCCCCAAAGAGAAATTCTGGATGGTCACTTTGCAGTCCATCCTCCCCCTTCTAGGGGAGAATCACTGGATGTGCTCTATAGACCTCAAGGATGCGTACTACCATATTCGCATGGACAGACGATCCAGGAGGTTTCTTCGCTTTCGGCTAGGAGCCAGTCACTACCAGTTCAGGGTCCTTCCCTTTGGTCTCACCACAGCCCCCAGGGTGTTCATCAAAGTGCTAGCAGTGGTTGCGGCCCACCTGAGGCTTCAGGGGGTGCAGTTCTTTCCGTACCTGGATGACTGGCTTCTCTCCGCCCCAACAAGGCATCTACTCTCTTTGGCAAGAGATTCCTTCCTTCGTCTAGATCCCAAGCTAGGCATCACGGTAAACATGGAGAAGTCCAACCTGGTCCCTATACTCAAGCAATAGATTTTATAGGAGCCAGGTTAGACACGACAAAACTAAGAGCCTTCCTCACGAGCGACAGGGTTTGGAATCTACAACTCCAGGTGCGGGCCATCCTTCACTCCAGCTCAACGCCTGCGGAATTGGTCCTGAGGGCACTAGGGTCTATGGCGGCAGTGATTACTCTTCTTCCGCACGCTCTCTTGAACATGAGAGTGCTTCAGTGGACACTTCAGGTGCAATGGTCATTTCTCTCCCTTCCCCTGCATCATCCCGTTGCAATCAGCAAGGCTTGCAAGCAGTCTCTCTTGTGGTGGCTCCATTCTCCGGACCTCCTCAGGGGCCACCCCTTTTGTGCATCTCCCCCTCTCACCACGGTGACCACGGATGCTTCCTGCCTCGGGTGGGGGGGGGCATTTTGTGGGCCGGATGGTCCAAGGCACGTGGAGCGATTCAGAGACCTCCCTGCATATCAATGTTCTGGAGATGAGGGTGGCGCCATTGGCGTTGCAAACACTTCAGGCCCCCCTTCCCCCGGGAACAATTGCGATTCAATCAGACAACATGTCGGTGGTCTGGTACATCAACAAACAGGGGGGAACCAGGTCTTACCCCTTATGTCGAGAAGCCATGAGAGTGTGGGAATGGGCGATCTCCACCAACCACTTTCTCATCGCAATGCATATTCCGGGTCGGACCAACATCCTAGCGGACAAGCTCAGTCGCACCATTCTCTCCCCGCACGAGTGGTCTCTCAATGCTCAAGTAGCGAAACGTATCTTCGCACAGTGGGGGACACCCTGTTGCGATCTCTTTGCCTCTCCTTTAAACGCCAAGTGCGACAGTTTTTTCGCTCTAATCCCCCCTCCAGGGGATTCCCCGAGAGATGCTCTGGTGCATGCTTGGCCTCCCAGTCTTCTTTATGCATATCCCCCTCTACCTCTGATGCTGCAAGTACTTCAGAAAGCCTCTCGGTTGGGGTGCAAAATGATCCTCATTGCCGCGTTCTGGCCTCAACAGATCTGGTTCCCTTACCTAAGGTCTCATTCAGTGAATCCACCTTGGATTCTAGATCCCATTCCGGATCTGATATCACACCCATCGAACCTGCCAACACCGAACCTGGACAACCTGAAGTTGACTGCTTGGTTGCTCCAGTTCCATTCCTAATCAGGACTCCCGGTATCTCATCTCTAGTTAGGCCATTCTGGTAGCGGCCCACAAGCCCTCCACCAGAAAAATTTACCGCAGTAAATGGAAGCATTTCTCCATTTGGGCGGTGCGGCAAGACCTGGACCCTTTCACGGTTCCCCTTCCTTTGGTTCTAGATTTCCTTACTACTCTTTTTAATGATGGCGCCAGTAGTTCCACGGTCAAAGTCCAGCTGGCGGCCATATCTCATTATCATGTGGGACACGATTCAGGGCCTCTCATGTCAGCTAAGTTATGTAAAACATTTCTAAAAGGTACCTTTTTGCTCAGACCCCCTGTTAAGGAACCTGTTCCACCGTGTGACCTTTCTTTGGTACTTCAGGCCTTGACCGCTCCCCCCTTCGAACCTGCGGCCACAGTCGATCTTAAATACTTGTCTCTTAAGACTGCCTTTTTAGTTGCCATCACTTCGGCTAAGAGAGTTTCAGAGCTTCAGGCCCTATCTATGAAACCGCCTTATTTGATTTTTCATCAGGACCGGGTGTCCCTCAGGATCAATCCCTCGTTTCTTCCTAAAGTAGCTTCGGAAGCTAACATTAATCAGTCCATCAACCTCCCTGCTTTCTTCTCTAAGTATCAAAACAAAGGCGAATACAAGCTGCATTCTTTGGATGTTCACAGGCAGCTTTGTTTTTACCTTCACAGGACAGCGGGTCATAGGCAATCAGACCAGCTGTTCATTTCTTTTGCTAAATTCAATCTGAGCAAACCAATTTCCAAAGTTTCTTTGTCACGCTGGATTTCTCAGTGTATTCTGTTGGCGTACCAAGCCTCGGGCAGGCCCGCACCGGAGGGAGTTCGTGCTCATTCTACCAGATCTGTTTCAACTTCAGCGGCCTTTAAGTCTAGGGTTCCCTTGGATGACATTTGTTCAGCAGCCACTTGGGCTTCATCTCATACCTTTATTACTCATTACAAGCTGGATGTCACGTCTAGAGGCAGAGCATCCTTTTGCTCCGCGGTGCTCCGGAATATCCTTCCATGATGGCCACCCAAGATTCAGGTAGCTGGGGACTCTGTCCCACAGGTTGCTGACAAATGAATTCTCCTACTTCAGATTTAGAAGTTATGTACTTACCATAATGTTCCATCTGAGTAGGTGGATTCATTTGTCTGCAACCATCCCGCCCTCCTATCCCCTGGCCTTGTCAGTTCCTGCATAGGGTGTGTTACCCGTTGGTTGGGTAGTTGGTGCAGGGCAAACTTGATCTGAGGTCACTTAGGGAGAACAGGGCATTATGGGTGAGGGGAGGAGCTAGGAGCTCGGATCCATAGCTGGATAAACCATGCCGGTTCGGATCCAATATCGGATCCATACCCACAGGTTGCAGACAAATGAATCCACCTACTCAGATGGAACGTTATGGTAAGTACATAACTTCTAATTTTCATACATTTCTAAGGCAAACGTACAAATCATAGCACTATTCACAAATGACATAATTATTTACAAAATTCTAGCTGGCTGGGCTGGCAGCCTACACGATTCTGCCTCACCTTGAAAACTCAAGCTACTTTTTCAAGTGACACTTGAGAAACATTGCTTTAGTGGATTGAGCCTATCTTGGCATACCTTACCCCATTCCCTGTCTTGAGAGCCCATCTGCCTTGGCATTGCTAACCCCACTGCAATGCTGCACTATATCATATGCTTGCAAACGTAGGCTCCACCTTTGCAATTTGGCATTTTGCTGGCTGGCTGGCTGGCTGGCTGGATGTAGCCATGTTAGGGGATTGTGGCCTGTAACTACAGTAAATTTTCTTCCATACAGATAAGGCTGACGTTTCTGCAATGCCCACACTATGGCTAGACATTCCTTTTCTACAGCTGCATTGCATTCCTCCCTGGGTTGGAGCCTATGACTGAGATAAACCAGTGGGTGCTCTTCTCCCTCTGAAGAAACCTGGCTAAGTACAGCCCCCACCACATGGTTTGAAGCATCTACCTGCACAACAAAGTCTTTGTTGTAATCTGGACTGGCTAACACTGGAGGTCCTCTGAAAGCTCCTTTAAGTTTCTGGAATGCCTGCTCACATGCTGGGGTCCATACTACCTTATCTGGTCTGTTTTTCCTTATCAGGTCTGTGAGGGGAGCAGCTATGGCACTATAACTGAGGACAAACTTTCTGTAGTACCCTGCTGTCCCTAATGCTCTCACCTGCTTTTTGGTAACAGGCGCAGGCCATGTCTGAATGGCTTCTACTTTAGCAGGTTCTGGCCTGATCTTATCACTCCCCACTCTGTGTCCCAGGTAGCAGACCTCCGTCATACCCACCTGATATTTGCTGGGCTTAATGGTCAACCCTGCTCTATGTAGTCTTCCCAGCACCTCCCAGACATGCTGAAGGTGCTCTTGGCAGGAATGGCTGTAGATGGCAATCTAATCTAGGTAAGCAGGGGCAAAATCTCCTGCTCCTGCTAGGATATCATCTACCAGACTCTGGAAAGTTGCTGGGGCATTTTTCATCCCAAAGGGCTTCTTTGTGAACTCATACAACCCAAAAGGAGTCACAAAGGCTGACTTCTCTCTAGAACTGGGAGGCAAGGGCACCTGCCAGTAACCTTTGGTAAGATCAGTGGTGATAAGATACTTGGCGCCACCCAGATGCTCTAGGGCTTTTCTGGCCTAGGCATGGGGTAAGCATATCACTCTGTGTGACTATTTCATTTCCTGTAGTCCACACAGAACCTGGTGCTGTCATCCTTCTTTGGTAGCAGCATGAGTGGAGAGGCCCAGTGACTGCTGGACTCCTGAATTACCCCTAGTTCCAACATTTCCTGTATGTCCTCCCTCATAGTCTGACTCTCATAGGCACCCTACAAGGTGCTTGCTTAATAGGCCCTCGGGGTACTGTATCCACAAGGTACTGCACCAGGTGAGTGCACCCTGGTTTCCCAGTGAACATGTCTCCAATCTCCTGTAATACTAATCAGATTTCTCAAACTTGGGTAGGAGACAGCTGCTGGGACATTGCTACCTCTTCCACTGAGGTGTCAGTCTGAGCCTCACTGCGGAGATCAGTCAACAGATCCCCCTCTGACTCTTCCTGCAATCCACTGCAAATAACACAAGGGCTTCCCTATCATGGTAAGGTTTCATCATGTTAACATGGTACAATTTGTGCCCCTGCCTCCTGCCTAGCAGTTCTACCATGTAGTTAACATCACTGACCTTCCTTCCGTACCGCCTTGTAGGGTCTCTCCCAAGTTGCCTGCAGCTTGTTGTGTCTGACAGGAACAAGAATCATTACCTGCTGCCATACAGCATACTCTCTAGCTCAAGCATTCCTGTCATATGAGACCTTTTCTCTGTTGGGTTTCTGCCAGATTCTCCTGAGACAAGCCCATGAGCTTCCTGAAACTTGTCCTGAGGTTTAGGACATATGCCACAACAGACTCCTTTTGAGATTCACACTCAACCTCCCACTCATCTCAAATTAAGTCTAGAGGCCCCTCACCCTATGCCCATACAGCAACTGAAAGGTGAAAAACCTGTGGATTCCAGGGGAACCTCTCTGTAAGCAAACAACAGATGGAGCAAACATTTGTCCCACTCCCTCTTAAACTGGTCTGCAAATGCCCATAGTATGAACTTGAGTGTAGAGTTTAACGTCTCAACAAGACCATTAGTCTGTGGATTGTAGGGGGTGGTCTTTAGGTACTTCATCCCACAGTACATCCACAGACAAGCCAGCTGGTCTGACATGAAACTGGTACCTCTGTCAGTCAGTGTTTCATTTGGGAAATTTACCTGCTCAACATCTTTAACAAAGCATCTGCCACCTTTTCTACCTCAATAGAGGACAGAGCCACTGCCTCAGGGTATCCCATAACATAATCTACTACCACTAGGATATACTTTTTCCTGTGGAACTTGGAGTACTCAGAGGCCCCCCACAATATCTATAGCTACTCTCTGAAATGGCTCCATAATCACAGGCAAAAGCATAAAAGGTGCTTTTACCTTGTTTCCTGCATTTCCAACCTTTTGGCACTGCGCACATCTGTTTCATCTCTGGAAATCCCAGGCCAATAGAAGTTCTGCATAATATGTCTCTTTTTATGTTTTATGCTCATATGACGTGCAAGGGGAATGTCATGGGCTATGGCTAGAAGTGCCAGATGGTAGGCTCTGGGCACTTCCAACTGCTGTATTCTCTTACCCTCTAGTCCTCCCTCAGGGATCCACTCTCTATCCAGTAATCTTTTGTCCCAGTATCCAGATTCTCCCTTCCCTTGAGAATCAGGTGCCTCACTAGCTACCTGCCTCAGGCCTTGTAATGTAGGGTCTGAGAGCTGAGCTTGCCTCAACTCTCTGTTTGTAACTCTTCCCAGCTCCACTTCCATAGAAAGTCTGGTATCCTCTGACAACGGTGCCTCACTGTCAGCCTGGGTACTACTACGCACTTCTGCCCTTGCAGTCACTCTGTCCAAGGGAACATCAGTACCCACAAGTAGCTGTGCTCACCTTCAGTCTCACTAGTGCAGGGTAGCTCCATCCCTAAAGTAACCAACTCAGAATTCCTTGCTGCAAGTGTGCAGTCTGTCTGGGTCTCCCCAGGCAACCAGACCCACATGCTTGTCTCCAAGCCTAACTGCGAGTAACTGCATGAACATATGGTACTGCATTATCAAAATCATTTCCTATCAGGACATCTGCAGGGATATCCTCAAACACACCTACTTGCTGGCTTCCTTTTCCACCTTCCCAGTCAAGGTGAATCCTAGCAAAAGGTATTTGGAATAGGTTCCCTCCTAAAGCTCTGACTGGAGTAGACTGCCCAGGCAAGTAGTGCTCCTCTGTAACCATTGCAGGCTTCACAATGGTTATGTCAGAGGCTGTGTCTCTCTTAGCAATGGTCTCTTTGTCATTCACTAGAATAGGATGCAACCTCTTGCAGTAGTTTGGTACCCCTGTTGTCTCGACACAACCTACTGTTGGCATTTTGTCATTCCCACTCACTGACTCTCCCACATTTTGTTCCACACCCTGCCTCTGTGGAAATCTATATGCTACATGGCTCCACTGGTTCCATTTAAAACATTTAACCCTAGTTCCTGGATGTGCGCCTGGACTAGTGGCTTCCCCTGCTACTAGCAGTTTCTGTTGGAGCAGTCTGGGCTGCCCACCATGGGTTCCTTTAGAACCATGAGCAGCAGTGAGTGTCCATTTCCTTTGCAGTGATGCCCTGCTTGCTAGGTATAGGTCTCCCTTCTTCCCCAATTCATCTACAGTAAAGCATTGTCTATCAGCTAACCAGATCCTCATGTCCTCAGGCAAAGTGCTAAGGGCTTGTTCCCTCACCAAAAGGTCTGCCAGCCCTTCAAAAGTAGTGACCTGACATCCACTTACCATCTATGAAAATAAGTGCTTAGTTCAGCAACATATTCACACACACTTTCATATGCCTTGTGTCTATGTTCACAAAAAGATTTTATATAAACTTCAGATGTTAACTTAAAACATTCTAGCAAACAATTCTTTACAACATTATGTTTTAGACAATCATCATCAGATAGCTTGGACAGAACAGTTACAGCTTTACCATAGAGTAAGGGGGTCAGGAACCATACCCAGAGCCCTTGGTCAACATTATACTGTTTACACACCCTCTCAAACATATGAATAAAACTATTAAAATTATCCCCTTCCATAAATTGTGGAAGAAATTTACTGACCTTTGTTGCTTCTGGGGTTCAGTTACTGCCTTCCCCATTACCTCCATGACTCTGGTGAAGAGTCGGCATCTCCTTTTCATTTGCCTCTGGCTATCCTTCTCCTCAGCTTCCAGATGTCTCAGTCTCTCTGCTGCTTCCATTTCCAAAAGCTTGGCCTCCAACTCAAGTCTCTTTAACTGCATATGGATTTTAAGTCCTCTGTGGAAAGGCTGAGCTGTCCATTTTCTGAGAGTTGTACATCCACGGCCAGTATGATTGTCCTCCTGGTTGCTATTCTCTGATGCAGCAGTGACTAAAGCTGCAATTATGTCTGCCTTAGTCAGGTTTCCATGCACCAGTCCTTTAGCCTGGCACATCTCAGCCAACTGGCTCATTGTCAGCTTGCCATACTGCTCTGCTGACATGCTTGCCTGCTCTCCCTTACTAACTAAGCTAACAAAAGAAATAAAACAATTGTGATATGAACTCTGAATATTCACTACGTGGCTGATTTAGAGTACAAGCACCTTCAGTGATTACTGTACACAAGCTACAGGAATTCAATATCCACACCACTACAAGCCAATTAATATGTGATGTGGTTATCTCACCACTATCAACCAATTAATATTTGAAGTGTATATCACACCACTGCCACCAATTAATATGTGACATCCCAGCACTGGCCCAGTAATCAAGGGGCCTCAATCCTCACTACTAGCAGCAGTGAGGGAAGTGTACATTGGGAGGATGACAAGTACACACACAGTAAAGTACAATTTCCCTTAAGAGCACACAGAGATCACAGTCAGTCTGGGGCTGGTTTCTCCCTCTCTCTCTCCAGATTCTAATAACACTCCGCACTGGCACAGCTATAGGGTCCAGATCTCAGCTGAATTGTCAAGTCAAAACCTCCAAAACCCTCTCTGTACAACCACTGCTTCATGTCCCTGCCCAAGTAACTGATACACACACACACACACACACACACACACACACACACACACACACACACACACACACACACACACACACACACATTCACAAACTTTGATATTTGATTTATATACAAAAACACAACCACTCCTGGGGAATGCTGGCACAGGTTGCCTAGATATGCCCCCTTCTGCCCAGACTATACAGTGGTACCACCTGCCACCAACCACTACTTATCAGCTACTATAAAAGACCTTACCAAGGGGTGCCTGATTCTACTTTGCAGTATTACTGTTATCCAAATGGTAAGTGTGTCGAAGATGTTAAAGCTATTGGAGTGGCCTATGCAGTATCACCAAATCCATGCAAGTACTTTAGGAGCTTAAATATCTCTAAACGAAACCATCCACAATTAAAGGGTTTAAATACATTTAATAATAAATAATAAAAACAGAAGACAATACTCATTAACTCAACACAGTGACAATAGAGTTCAGAATCACAGGAAATATTTTAAAACAACATTGCAGAACAGTCTCATATAAATACAGAAAACATCTAAACTACTCTTGCTATATTCCTATCTCTAAGAGGTACTATGCCCTAAATGTCTTACTTACAGAGCCAGGCAGATATAGATGAGAAGTGCTGAAGAGATGTTTACAGGTCCGGAACAAAATACAAAATGCACAGACTTTCTTTCTGAGATAGTTCTTAAGTTACTAGCAGACATTTCTACTGGGTCATCTCAGATTATATCATTCTTGTCAACTCTGCTTTTAGTTTCCAGGCCAATAGGAACTTAAAATATAACACCTCAGTGTCAAGAATACTTATCTCTTAGAAGATGATACTCATCTCTTAGAAACTTACCTGGAACAGAAAATCATAAAACTGTTAAACACTTTTACACCTTCAGAAAAAAAAAACTGCTGAAATGGATTCTTATGCATATGCAGAAATGTATTCTTATATGTCTATTTGTATGTCTTATTGGTATGCTTATGTATTTGATGATATGCATTTGTACACTCACTCAACTCATATGTACTATAGTGGTGTCCAGTCGGACTTTCCCAGTTATCAAATGTAAAATAAAATAAAATAAAATAAATAAATGCATAAAATAATCTTTACATTTGAAACCTGCAATCACCTCTGTTTCCAGACCGCAGAAATTTCTACACCTCTAGACATTGTGTCTATTTTGAGCTAAAACAGAGATAACAGTCATAAACAATTTCCACTTATGTTCTTAAAGTTTGGAAGGTAACTCTGTATATTCCAGCCTTTACTATCAACACATACATTTCCATAGGCATGTAGTTTATACACATTTCTGCTCTTTCCAGGAGGGTGCACTGTGGTTATGATCTCGAAGCTCAGTACAGAACATATAGTTTTCTTACATTTCTAAGGCAAACATACAAATCATAGTACTATTCACAAATGACATATAATTATTTACAAAATTCTAGCTGGCTGGGCTGGCAGCCTTCACAATTCTGCCTCACCTTGAAAACTCAAGCTACTTTTTTAAGTGACGCTTGAGAAGCATTGCTTGAATGGATTGAGCCTATCTGGGAATACCTTACCCCATTCCTTGTCTTGAGAGCCCATCTGCCTTGGCATTGCTAATCCTACTGCAGTGCTGCACTGTTATATCATATGCTTGCAAACCTAGGCTCCGCCTTTGTAATTTGGCATTTTGCTGGCTGGCTGGCTGGCTGGATGTAGCCATGTTAGGGGATTGTGGCTTGTAACTACAGTAAATTTTCTTCCATACCGATAAGGCTGAAGTTTCTGCAATGCCCACACTGTGGCTAGACATTCCTTTTCGAAGGCTGCATAGTATTCCTCCTTGGGTTGGAGCCTTTGACTGAGATAAACCACTGGGAGCTCTTCTCCCTCTGAAGAAATCTGGCTAAGTACACTCCCCACCCATGGTTTGAAGCGTTTACCTGCACAACAAATTATTTGCTGTAATCTGGACTGGCTAACACTGAAGGTCCTCTGAAAGCTCCTTTAAGTTTCTGGAATGCATGCTCACATGCTGGGGTCCATACTACCTTATCTGGTCTGTTTTTCCTTATCAGGTCTGTGAGGGGAGCAGCTATGGTATTATAACTGAGGACAAACTTTCTGTAGTACCCTGCTGTCCCTAATGCTCTCACCTGCTTTTTGGTAACAGGTGCAGGCCATGTCTGAATGGCTTCCACATTGGCAGGTTCTGGCCTGATCTTATCACTCCCCACTCTATGTCCCAGGTAGGAGACCTCCGTCATACCCACCTGACATTTGCTGGGCTTAATGGTCAACCCTGCCCTATGTAGTCTGCCCAGCACCTCCCAGACATGCTGAAGGTGCTCTTGGCAGGAATGGCTGTAGATGGCAATCTAATCTAGGTAAGCAGGGGCAAAATCTCCTGCTCCTGCTAGGATATGATCTACCAGACTCTGGAAAGTTGCTGGGGCATTTTTCATCCCAAAGGGCATCTTTGTGAACTCATACAAGCCAAAAGGAGTCACAAAGGCTGACTTCTCTCTAGCACTGGGAGGCAAGGGCACCTGCCAGTAACCCTTGGTAAGATCAATGGTGATAAGATACTTAGCGCCACCCAGATGCTCTAGGGCTTTTCTGGCCTAGGCATGGGGTAAGCATATCACTCTGTGTGACTATTTCATTTCCTGTAGTCCACACAGAACCTGGTGCTGTCACCCTTCTTTGGTAGCAGCATGAGTGGAGAGGCCCAGTGACTGCTGGACTCCTGAATTACCGCTAGTTCCAACATTTCCGGTATCTCCTCCCTCATAGTCTGACTCTCTTAGGCACCTTACAAGGCACTTGCTTAATAGGCCCTTGGGGTACAATATCCACAAGGTACTGCACCAGGTGGGTGCACCCTGGTTTCCCAGTGAACATGTCTCCAAACTCCTGTAATACTAATCAGATTTCTTGAAGTTGGGTAGGAGATAGCTGCTGGGACATTGCTACCTCTTCCACTGAGGTGTCAGTCTGAGCCTCACTGAGGAGATCAGTGAACAGATCCCCCTCTGACTCTTCCTGCAATCCACTGAAAATACTCAGCACAAGGGCTTCCCTATCATGATAAGGTTTCATCATGTTAATATGTTACAATTTGTGCCCCTGCCTCCTGTCTAGCAGTTCTACCATGTAGTTAACATCACTGACCTTCCTTCCTTACCATCTTGTAGGGTCCCTCCCAAGCTGTCTGCAGCTTGTTGTGTCTGACAGGAACAATAATTATTACCTGCTGCCCTACAGCATACTCTATAGCTCAAGCATTCCTGTCATACGAGACCTTTTTCTCTGTTGGGCTTCTGCCAGATTCTCCTGAGCCAAGCCCATGAGCTTCTTGAACCTTGTCCTGAGGTTTAGGACATATGTCACAACAGACTCCTTTTAAGATTCACACTCACCCTCCCACTCATCTCAAATTAAGTCTGGAGGCCCCTCACCCTATGCCCATACAGCAACTCAGAGGGTGAAAAACCTGTGGATTCCTGGGGAACCTCTTTGTAAGCAAACAACAGATGGAGCAAACATTTGTTCCACTCCCTCTTGAACTGGGCTGCAAATGCCCGTAGTATGAACTTGAGTGTAGAGTTTAACGTCTCAACAAGACCATTAGTCGGTGGATTGTAGGGGGTGGTCTTTAGGTGCTTCACCCCACAGTACATCCACATACAAGCCAGCTAGTCTGACATGAAACTGGTACCTCTGTCAGTCAGTGTTTCATTTGGGAAATCTACCTGCTGAAAATCTTTAACAAAGCATCTGCACCTTTTCTACCTCAATAGAGAACAGAGCCACTGCCTCAGGGTATCTCATAACATAATCTTCTACCACTAGGATATACTTTTTCCCTGTGGAACTTGGGGTACTCAGAGGCCCCCCCATAATATCTATAGCTACCCTCTGAAATAGTTCCCTAATCACAGGCAACAGCATAAAAGGAGCTTTTACCTTGTCTCCTGCATTTCCAACCTTTTGGCACTGCTCACAGGTCCTGCAGTACCCTGTTACATCTCTGGAAATCCCAGGCCAATAGAGGTTCTGCATAATATGTCTCTTTGTATGTTTTATGCTCATATGACCTGCAAAGGGAATGTCATGGGCTATGGCCAGAACTGCCAGATGGTAGGCTCTGGGCACTTCCAACTGCTGTATTCTCTTACACTCCCTCAGGGATCCACTCACTGTACAGTAATCCTTTGTCCCAGTGTCCAGATTCTCCCTTCCCTTGAGAATCAGGTGCCTCACTAGCTACCTGCCTTAGGCCTTGTAATGTAGGGTCTGAGAGCTGAGCTTGTCTCAGCTCTCTCTTTGTAACTTTTCCCAGCTCCCCTTCCAAAGAACGTCTGGTATCCTCTAACTGCGGTGCCTCACTGTCAGCCTGGGTACTACTACTCACCTCTGCCCTTGCAGTCACTCTGTCCAAGGGAACATCAGTACCCACAAGTAACTGTGCTCACCTTCAGTCTCACTACTGCAGGGTAGCTCCCTCCCTGAAGTAACCACCTCAGTAATCCTTGTTGCAAGTGTGCAGTCTGTCTGGGTCTCCCCCAGGTTACCAGGCTCACATGCTTGTCTCCAAGCCTGAACATATGGTACTGCATTATCAAAATCATTCCCTATCAAGACATCTGCAGGGATATTCTCAAGTACACCTACTTGCTGACTTCCTTTTCCACCCTCCCAGTCAAGGTGAATCCTAGCCAAAGGTATTTGGAATAGGGTCCCTCCTAAAGCTCTGACTGGAGTAGACTGCCCAGGCAAGCAATGCTCTTATGTAACCATTGCAGGCTTCACAATGGTTATGTCAGAGGCTGTGTCTCTCTTAGCAATGGTCTCTTTGCCATTCACTAGAATAGGATACAACCTCTTGCGGTAGTTTGGTACCCTTGTTGTCTCGACACAACCTACTGTTGGCATTTTGTCATTCTCACTTACTGACTCTCCCACATTTTGTTCCCCAACTTGCCTCTGTGGAAATCTATATGCTACATGGCCCCACTGGTTCCATTTAAAACATTTAACCCTAGTTCTTGGCTGTACACCTGAACTATTGGCTTCCCCTGCTACTAGCAGTTTCTGTTGGGGCTGTCTGGGCTGCCCCCATGGGTTCCTTTAGAACCATGAGCAGCAGTGGGTGTCCATTTCCTATGCAGTGATGCCCTGCTTGCTAGGTATAGGTCTCCCTTCTTCCCCATTTCATCTACGGTAAGGCATTGTCTATCAGCTAACCAGATCCTCATGTCCTCAGGCAAAGTGCTAAGGGCTTGTTCCCTCACCAAAAGGTCTGGCAGCCCTTCAAAAGTTGTGAGCTGACATCCACTAACCCACCTATGAAAATAAGTGCTTAGTTCAGCAACATATCCACACACACTTTCATATGCCTTGTGTCTATGTTCATTAAATGTTTTTCTGTAAACTTCAGGCGTTAACTTAAAACATTCTAGCAAACAACTATTTGCAACATTGTATTTTAGACACTCATTATCAGATAGTTTGGACAGAACACTTACAGCTTTTCCATAGAGCTAGGGGGTCAGGAACCATACCCAGAGCCCTTGGTCAACATTATACTGTTTACACACCCTCTCAAACATATGAATGAAGCTACCAAAATTATCCCCTTCCATAAATTATGGAAGAAATTTACTGACCTTTTTTGCTTCTGGGGTTCGGTTACTACCTTCCCCATTACCTCCATGACTCTGGCGAAGTCAGCATCTCCTTTTCATGTTGCCTTTGCCTATCCTTCTCCTCAGCTTTCAGATCTCTCAGTCTCTCTGCTGCTTCCATTTCCAAGTGCTTGGCCTCCAACTGAAGTCTCTTTAACTGCATATGGATTTTTAAGTCCTCTGTGGAAAGGCTGAGCTGTCCATTTTCTGAGAGTTGTACATCTCCACGGCCAGTATGATTGTCCTCCTGGTTGCTATTCTCTGATGCAGCAGTGATTAAAGCTGCAATTATGTCTGCTTTAGTCAGGTTTCCATGCACCAGTCCTTTAGCCTGCCACATCTCAGCCAACTGGCTCATTGTCAGCTTGCCATACTCTGCTGACATGCTTGCCTGCTCTCCCTTACTAACTAAGCTAACAAAAGAAATAAAACAATTGTGATATGAACTCTAAATGTTCACTAGGTTGCTGATTTAGAGTACAAGCACATTCAGTGTTCACTGTATACAAGCTACAACTATTCAATATCCACACCACTACAAGCCAAATAATATGTGATGTGGTTATCTCACTACTATCAACCAATTAATATCTGAAGAGTATATCCCGCCACTGCCACCAGTTAATATGTGACACCCCAGCACTGGCCCAGTAATCAAGGGGCCTCAATCCTCACTACTAGCAGCAATGAGGGAAGTGCACATTGGGAGGATGACAAGCACACACACTGTAAAGTACAATTTCCCTTAAGCGCACACAGATATCACAGTCAGTCTGGGGCTGGTTTCTCCCCATCTCTCTCTCCAGATGCTATTAAGACTCCCCACTGGCACAGCTATAGGGTTCAGATCTCAGCCGAATGGTCAAGCCAAGACCTCCAGAACCCTGTCTGTACAACCAGTGATTCATGTCCCTGGCCAAGTAACTGACTCACACACACACACACACACACACACGCACACACGCACGCACGCACACACACACACACATACACACACACACACTTTGAGATTTGATTTATATACAAAAACACAGACACTCCTGTAGAATGCTGGCACAGGTTGCCTAGCTATGCCCCCTTCTGTCCAGACTATACAGTAGCACCACTTGGCACCAACCACTACTTATCAGCTACTATAAAAGACTTTACCAAAGGGTGCCTGATTCTACTTTGCAGTATTACTGTTATCCAAATGGTAAGTGTGTCCAAGACATTAAAGCTATTGGAGTGGCCTATACAGTATGACCAAATACATGCAAGTACTTTAGGAGCTTAAATATCTCTAAACAAAACCAGCCACAATTAACGGGTTTAAATATATTTAATAATAAATAATAACAGCAGAAGACAATACTCATTAACTCAACACAGTGACAATAGAGTTTAGAATCACAGGAAATATTTTAAAACAACATTGTAGAGCAGTCTCACATAAATACAGAAAACATCTAAACTATTATTGCTATATTCCTATCTCTAAGAGGTACTATGCCCTAAATGTCTTACTTACAGAGCCAGGCAGATATAGATGAGAAGTGCTGAAGAGATGTTTACAGGTCCGGAACAAAATACAAAATGCACAGACTTTCTTTCTGAGATAGTTCTTAAGTTACTAGCAGACATTTCTGCTGGGTCATCTCAGATTATATCATTCTTGTCAACTCTGCTTTTAGTTTCCAGGCCAATAGGAACTTAAAATATAACACCTCAGTGTCAAGAATACTTATCTCTTAGAAGATGATACTCATCTCTTAGAAACTTACCTGGAACAGAAAATCATAAAACTGTTAAACACTTTTACACCTTCAGAAAAAAAAAACTGCTGAAATGGATTCTTATGCATATGCAGAAATGTATTCTTATATGTCTATTTGTATGTCTTATTGGTATGCTTATGTATTTGATGATATGCATTTGTACACTCATTCAACTCATATGTACTATAGTGGTGTCCAGTCGGACTTTCCCAGTTATCAAATGTAAAATAAAATAAAATAAAATAAATAAATGCATAAAATAATCTTTACATTTGAAACCTGCAATCACCTCTGTTTCCAGACAGCAGAAATTTCTACACCTCTAGACATTGTGTCTGTTTTGAGCTAAAACAGAGATAACAGTCATAAACAATTTCCACTTATGTTCTTAAAGTTTGGAAGGTAACTCTGTATATTCCAGCCTTTACTATCAACACATACATTTCCATAGGCATGTAGTTTATACACATTTCTGCTCTTTCCAGGAGGGTGCACTGTGGTTATGATCTCGAAGCTCAGTACAGAACATATAGTTTTCTTACATTTCTAAGGCAAACATACAAATCATAGTACTATTCACAAATGACATATAATTATTTACAAAATTCTAGCTGGTTGGGCTGGCAGTCTTCACAATTCTGCCTCACCTTGAAAACTCAAGCTACTTTTTTAAGTGACGCTTGAGAAGCATTGCTTGAATGGATTGAGCCTATCTGGGAATACCTTACCCCATTCCTTGTCTTGAGAGCCCATCTGCCTTGGCATTGCTAATCCTACTGCAGTGCTGCACTGTTATATCATATGCTTGCAAACCTAGGCTCCGCCTTTGTAATTTGGCATTTTGCTGGCTGGCTGGCTGGCTGGATGTAGCCATGTTAGGGGATTGTGGCTTGTAACTACAGTAAATTTTCTTCCATACCGATAAGGCTGAAGTTTCTGCAATGCCCACACTATGGCTAGACATTCCTTTTCTAAGGCTGCATAGCATTCCTCTTTGGGTTGGAGCCTATGACTGAGATAAACCACTGGGAGCTCTTCTCCCTCTGAAGAAATCTGGCTAAGTACACTCCCCACCCATGGTTTGAAGCGTCTACCTGCACAACAAATTATTTGCTGTAATCTGGACTGGCTAACACTGAAGGTCCTCTGAAAGCTCCTTTAAGTTTCTGGAATGCATGCTCACATGCTGGGGTCCATACTACCTTATCTGGTCTGTTTTTCCTTATCAGGTCTGTGAGGGGAGCAGCTATGGTATTATAACTGAGGACAAACTTTCTGTAGTACCCTGCTGTCCCTAATGCTCTCACCTGCTTTTTGGTAACAGGTGCAGGCCATGTCTGAATGGCTTCCACATTGGCAGGTTCTGGCCTGATCTTATCACTCCCCACTCTATGTCCCAGGTAGGAGACCTCCGTCATACCCACCTGACATTTGCTGGGCTTAATGGTCAACCCTGCCCTATGTAGTCTGCCCAGCACCTCCCTGACATGCTAAAGGTGCTCTTGGCAGGAATGGCTGTAGATGGCAATCTAATCTAGGTAAGCAGGGGCAAAATCTCCTGCTCCTGCTAGGATATGATCTACCAGACTCTGGAAAGTTGCTGGGGCATTTTTCATCCCAAAGGGCATCTTTGTGAACTCATACAAGCCAAAAGGAGTCACAAAGGCTGACTTCTCTAGCACTGGGAGGCAAGGGCACCTGCCAGTAACCCTTGGTAAGATCAATGGTGATAAGATACTTAGCGCCACCCAGATGCTCTAGGGCTTTTCTGGCCTAGGCATGGGGTAAGCATATGACTCTGTGTGACTATTTCATTTCCTGTAGTCCACACAGAACCTGGTGCTGTCACCCTTCTTTGGTAGCAGCATGAGTGGAGAGGCCCAGTGACTGCTGGACTCCTGAATTACCCCTAGTTCCTACATTTCCTGTATCTCCTCCCTCATAGTCTGACTCTCTTAGGCACCTTACAAGGCACTTGCTTAATAGGCCCTTGGGGTACTGTATCCACAAGGTACTGCACCAGGTGGGTGCACCCTTGTTTCCCAGTGAACATGTCTCCAAACTCCTGTAATACTAATCGGATTTCTTCAAGTTGGGTAGGAGATAGCTGCTGGGACATTGCTACCTCTTCCACTGAGGTGTCAGTCTGAGCCTCACTGAGGAGATCAGTGAACAGATCCCCCTCTGACTCTTCCTGCAATCCACTGAAAATACTCAGCACAAGGGCTTCCCTATCATGATAAGGTTTGATCATGTTAATTTGTTACAATTTGTGCCCCTGCCTCCTGTCTAGCAGTTCTACCATGTAGTTAACATCACTGACCTTCCTTCCTTACCATCTTGTAGGGTCCCTCCCAAGCTGTCTGCAGCTTGTTGTGTCTGACAGGAACAATAATTATTACCTGCTGCCCTACAGCATACTCTATAGCTCAAGCATTCCTGTCATACGAGACCTTTTTCTCTGTTGGGCTTCTGCCAGATTCTCCTGAGCCAAGCCCATGAGCTTCTTGAACCTTGTCCTGAGGTTTAGGACATATGTCACAACAGACTCCTTTTAAGATTCACACTCACCTTCCCACTCATTTCAAATTAAGTCTGGAGGCCCCTCACCCTATGCCCATACAGCAACTCAGAGGGTGAAAAACCTGTGGATTCCTGGGGAACCTCTTTGTAAGCAAACAACAGATGGAGCAAACATTTGTTCCACTCCCTCTTGAACTGGGCTGCAAATGCCCGTAGTATGAACTTGAGTGTAGAGTTTAACGTCTCAACAAGACCATTAGTCGGTGGATTGTAGGGGGTGGTCTTTAGGTGCTTCACCCCACAGTACATCCACAGACAAGCCAGCTAGTCTGACATGAAACTGGTACCTCTGTCAGTCAGTGTTTCATTTGGGAAATCTACCTGCTGAAAATCTTTAACAAAGCATCTGCACCTTTTCTACCTCAATAGAGAACAGAGCCACTGCCTCAGGGTATCTCATAACATAATCTACTACCACTAGGATATACTTTTTCCCTGTGGAACTTGGGGTACTCAGAGCCCCCCCCCATAATATCTATAGCTACCCTCTGAAATGGTTCCATAATCACAGGCAACAGCATAAAAGGAGCTTTTACCTTGTCTCCTGCATTTCCAACCTTTTGGCACTGCTCACAGGTCCTGCAGTACCCTGTTACATCTCTGGAAATCCCAAGCCAATAGAGGTTTTGCATAATATGTCTGTTTGTATGTTTTATGCTCATATGACCTGCAAAGGGAATGTCATGGGCTATGGCCAGAAGTGCCAGATGGTAGGCTCTGGGCACTTCCAACTGCTGTATTCTCTTACACTCCCTCAGGGATCCACTCACTGTACAGTAATCCTTTGTCTCAGTATCCAGATTCTCCCTTCCCTTGAGAATCGGGTGCCTCACTAGCTACCTGCCTTAGGCCTTGTAATGTAGGGTCTGAGAGCTGAGCTTGTCTCAGCTCTCTCTTTGTAACTTTTCCCAGCTCCCCTTCCACAGAACGTCTGGTATCCTCTAACTGCGGTGCCTCGCTGTCAGCCTGGGTACTACTACTCACCTCTGCCCTTGCAGTCACTCTGTCCAAGGGAACATCAGTACCCACAAGTAACTGTGCTCACCTTCAGTCTCACTACTGCAGGGTAGCTCCCTCCCTGAAGTAACCACCTCAGTAATCCTTGTTGCAAGTGTGCAGTCTGTCTGGGTCTCCCCCAGGTTACCAGGCTCACATGCTTGTCTCCAAGCCTGAACATATGGTACTGCATTATCAAAATCATTCCCTATCAAGACATCTGCAGGGATATTCTCAAGCACACCTACTTGCTGGCTTCCTTTTCCACCCTCCCAGTCAAGGTGAGTCCTAGCCAAAGGTATTTAGAATAGGGTCCCTCCTAAATCTCTGACTGGAGTAGACTGCCCAGGCAAGTAATGCTCTTATGTAACCATTGCAGGCTTCACAATGGTTATGTCAGAGGCTGTGTCTCTCTTAGCAGTGGTCTCTTTGCCATTCACTAGAATAGGATACAACCTCTTGCGGTAGTTTGGTACCCTTGTTGTCTCGACACAACCTACTGTTGGCATTTTGTCATTCCCACTTACTGACTCTCCCACATTTTGTTCCCCAACTTGCCTCTGTGGAAATCTATATGCTACATGGCCCCACTGGTTCCATTTAAAACATTTAACCCTAGTTCTTGGCTGTACACCTGGACTAGTGGCTTCCCGTGCTACTAGCAGTTTCTGTTGGGGCTGTCTGGGCTGCCCTCATGGGTTCCTTTAGAACCATGATCAGCAGTGGGTGTCCATTTCCTATGCAGTGATTCCCTGCTTGCTAGGTATAGGTCTCCCTTCTTCCCCAATTCATCTACAGTAAGGCATTGTCTATCAGCTAACCAGATCCTCATGTCCTCAGGCAAAGTGCTAAGGGCTTGTTCCCTCACCAAAAGGTCTGGCAGCCCTTCAAAAGTTGTGAGCTGACATCCACTAACCCACCTATGAAAATAAGTGCTTAGTTCAGCAACATATCCACACACACTTTCATATGCCTTGTGTCTGTTCATTAAATGTTTTTCTGTAAACTTCAGGTGTTAACTTAAAACATTCTAGCAAACAACTATTTACAACATTGTATTTTAGACACTCATTATCAGATAGTTTGGACAGAACACTTACAGCTTTTCCATAGAGCTAGGGGGTCAGGAACCATACCCAGAGCCCTTGGTCAACATTATACTGTTTACACACCCTCTCAAACATATGAATGAAGCTACCAAAATTATCCCCTTTTATAAATTATGGAAGAAATTTACTGACCTTTTTTGCTTCTGGGGTTCAGTTACTACCTTCCCCATTACCTCCATGACTCTGGCGAAGTCAGCATCTCCTTTTCATGTTGCCTTTGCCTATCCTTCTCCTCAGCTTTCAGATCTCTCAGTCTCTCTGCTGCTTCCATTTCCAAATGCTTGGCCTCCAACTCAAGTCTCTTTAATTGCATATGGATTTTTAAGTCCTCTGTGGAAAGGTTGAGCTGTCCATTTTCTGAGAGTTTTAAATCTCCACGGCCAGTATGATTGTCCTCCTGGTTGCTATTCTCTGATGCAGCAGTGACTAAAGCTGCAATTATGTCTGCATTAGTCACGTTTCCATGCACCAGTCCTTTAGCCTGCCACATCTCAGCCAACTGGCTCATTGTCAGCTTGCCATACTCCGCTGCTGACATGCTTGTCTGCTCTCCCTTACTAACTAAGCTAACAAAAGAAATAAAACAATTGTGATATGAACTCTGAATGTTCACTACATGGCTGATTTAGAGTACAAGCACCTTCAGTGATTACTGTACACAAGCTACAGGAATTCAATATCCACACCACTACAAGCCAAATAATATGTGATGTGGTTATCTCATTACTATCAACCAATTAATATCTGAAGTGTATATCCCACCACTGCCACCAATTAATATGTGAAACCCGAGCACTGGCTCAGTAATCAAGGGGCCTCAATCCTCACTACTAGCAGCAGTGAGGGAAGAGTGCATTGGGAGGATGACAAGTACACACACAGTAAAGTAAAATTTCCCTTAAGCGCACACAGAGATCACAGACAGTCTGGGGCTGGTTTCTCCAGCTCTCTCCACAGATCCTAATAAGACTCCCCACTGGCACAGCTATAGGGTTCAGATCTCAGCCAAGTGGTCAAGCCAAAACCTCCAGAACTCTCACTGTACAACCAGTGCTTCATGTCCCTGCCCAATTAACTGACACACACACACACACACACACACACACACACACACACACACACACACACACACACACACACACACAAACACACACACACACACACACACACACACAAAGTTTGAGATTTGATTTATATACAAACACACAGACACTCCTGGGGAAGACTGACATAAGTTGCCTAGCTATGCCCCCTTCTGCCCATACTATACAGTAGAACCACCTGCACCAACCACTACTTATCACCTACTATAAAATCACTAACAAAAGGGTGCCTAATTCTACTTTGCAGTATTACTGTTATCCAAATGGTAAGTGTGTCCAAGACTTTAAATCTGTTGGAGTGGCCTATACAGTATCACCAAATACATTCAAGTACTCTAAGACCTTAAATATCTCTAAACCAAACCAGCCACAATTAAAGGGTTTAAATATATTTAATAATAAATAATAAAAACAGAAGCCAATACTCATTAACTCAACACAGTGACAATAGAGTTCAGAATCACAGGAAATATTTTAAAGCAACATTGTACAACAGTCTCACATAAATAAAGAAAACATCTAGACTACTCTTGTTATATTCCTATCTCTAAGAGGTACTATGCCCTAAATGTCGTACTTACAGAGCCACATAGATATAAATAAGAAGTGCTGAAGAGATGTTTACAGGTCCAGAACAAAATACAAAATGCACAGACTTTCTCTTTGAGATAGTTCTTAAGTTACTAACAAACATTTCTGTTTGGTCATCTTAGATTACATCATTCTTGTCAACTCTGCTTTTCGTTTCTAGGCCAACAGGAACTTAAAATATAACACCTCGGTGTCAAGAATACTTATCTCTTAGAAGCTGATCGCTTAGTAACTTGCCTGGAACTGGAAATCATAAAACTGTTAAACACCTTTACATTTGAAACCTGAAATTACCTCTTTTTCCAGACAATAGGAAAGCCTACAACTCTAGATATTGTGTCTGCTTTCAGATGAAACAGAGATAACAGAGTCGTAAACAATTCCCATTTATTTTCTTAGAGTTTGCAAGTTAACTCTGTGTATTCCAGCCTTTACCATCAGCACATTTATTTTCAAATGCATGTAGTTTATACAAATTTCTGCTGTTTTCCATCAGGGTGCACTGTGGTTACAATCTTGAAGGTCAGTACAGAACATATAGTTTTCTTACATTTCTAAAGCAAGCATACAAATCATATTAGTATTCACAAATAACATAGACTTATTTAAAAAATTCTAAGTGGCTGGGCTGGCAGCCTTCACAAATACCACGACTGAAGTTACTCCATATACAAAACTACTTGGCATACAAGCAACTACAGTCTTAAATTTGATTTACATATCCACAGCAACATCAAGAAAACCCATCAAAAACTTTGCACGTTACATAAATATATTCCTTACATACTCTGCCCAGGTAACACTAGCTACCACTTACCTTTTACCCTATGTCCTGCATAGAGTTCCTAACATGACCAACCTATAAGTCTCAGTTCTAAACTTGCACAGTGCTATACCAAAGTCTCTAGATTCACTTGCAACAAACCTTACCATACCCACCACTGTTTATCACTAAAAACACTTAACTGGCTTGAGCTTCCTTACCATCTGTCTTATACTTAGTTCATCTTAACCCATCAACTCATCTGTACGCTATCCACCTGCCCAGTAATTCAATCCCTACACCAATACAGTCCTCCAAATCATTCTCTTCAATCAGATAATAAATGACTGCTTCCCATCTACAAGCCACAAAGGGCTGATGGGGTCAGTCTTTATTCCAATAGTGTAGCTAGAATACAATTCCTGTATCAGTGTGGTTTACCACACACCATCTTTTCATACCACTGCTAAAAGACTTCCTGTCTGCCTCCTGGCTTTGTCCTTGCCCTCATCTGGGACATAGCTTTCTCTAACTCTTTTCTATACCTCACTTTAAAACTTTAAAACACTAAATCACTTAACCTGTCCCCTTCTAATCTCTCACTTTATTGTGTGTCTTAAACTACTATAGCTACGTCTACTTAGCACAACCAAATTACTATTCCTTCATTACTTCCCTGTTAACAGTCAGACTTGCTTATCTCTCACTGTATTGTATTTCATAAATTATTCCAGCCTATCTTGTACACCATTCTTCTATCTGTAAAGTTTGAATAAAAGGCTTGTAAATTTCACAATGTGATGTTGTCATTCTCACCTTTATTCTCACTGATGGTCGGATCTGATCCTTCAGATACATATCAGACATTTCAAAAACTTAAGGTCTTCAGCAAAGCTCATGGGCATCCTTCCTTACTCATAATGCAACTCCCTGGTTTTCTCAGATCTTGTTTGCTTCTCTGTGAATGAGATTCTCTAGCAAGCTCTTAGCTTATTGTTTATTGATATTTATAGTATCTTTCCTGTTAAATTTAATCTTTTAAACTTAGATTAATTTTCTACTTAACTATTTTTATATCCTAACCCTGTTCCTTTGTTTTAAAGGTTTAGAGTGAATGTTCATCCCCTTTAGCTTATTTTATTACCGTCCATTTAAGTTAGAGGATGTCTAACTAACATCCATTTGAGTTAGGGGACATTTCCCCCCTTACATCAATTTCCTCTTTCCCCTTCTCTTTATTTTCCATTTTAGTTAGAGGACAATTATTTAAAAAAAAAGTTTCACTTTCCTTCCTTAAGATTGCTGGTCTGTTTAAGTTATAGGACTGTTTTTTTTTTTTTTTTTAGTATTTGTGTGCATATTTCTCTTCTTTCTTACTTTACTTAGATAAAATGCCTCAAAAGAATGAAGGGAAGCCTCTTGGCTTCAAAAAGTGTGAGCAATATGGAAAAAAGATGCCCCTTAGCGATTTACACCCTATGGGTGTATTGCTTGGGGCCTCTTCACCTGCAAAAGTCGTGCTCCATTTGGCATGGATTCAACCAGAGGGTGCTGATGGAGTGAAAAATAAACTCATCTTGAAGGTGTTGTTAAAAAATCCCTTTTCTCAGGCTATATCCCCAGAGTCTAATTCCAAATCTGACAAGTCGGAACCCCCCCCCCCCAAAACGTGCTTCTTCAGCTCCAAAATCTACCTCAGAGCCAAAACAAAAAGCACCTAAACTGTTGGCTCCAACAGAACCCTCGGAGCAGACTACTGAAATTAGATCCAAGACTTCTTTGGAGCAATTGTAACCCTCTGCTCTGAAGTCTGCCTTGCCAAATGAATTCAGGCATCAGAGCCGATTGCCTTCTTTGGAACCGATCCCCTCTCAATTCCCATCACCCTTTCTGACAAGATCAAGATCTCCTACCCTCTCTACCCAGTCCTCCATGACCATGTGAATAGCATAGTATAGAGGCTGCTAAAGACACCAGCCTTGACCAAATTAGTATTGGATCTGAACCCAATGGAATCAGATCAGACACAGTCTTCCCCCTTGGTGCCTGCTCCTCCTCTGATCCGACCCTTGGTTTTGGAGCCAGAAGATTCTGACATCCAGCTTCAGTCTGTATTGGATCTGAGACCCAAACATTCATCAGATCCAATATCTGCCCCAAGAGTTTCCCTCCAGTCAGAGCAGAAAACCTGTGGGAGTCAGCACTCTCTCGTCGGGTACTCGGACCCAGTTCGGATCTCACCAGATCTGACACTGCCGCTAGGGGGGCCTTGGTGCGGGTGAGTTTAGCTCCTTCCTCTGCTTTGGAGCTTCTGTATTCTTCTCCAGAGATTCCTTTGGCCCCAACAACTCTTTTGTCAGATCCGGGGTGTTCTTCTGAGCAAGGAAAGACTGCCTTTGATGTCATGACTGCTTCCAAGTCTGAGACACAATCCCTCTCAGATCTCTATATAATTTCTGCTCCCCCATCCTTTTTTTCCCTCCTTTCTCAAAACTCAACCTAGTGACTCCCTTCATTTAATTTCCACTCCCTCACCCTTTTTCCTTTCTCATGACTCCCCCTAGTGACTCCCTTCATTTCATTTCCACTCCCTCTCCCTTTTTCCTTTCTCATAACTCACCCTAGTGACTCCCTTCATTTCATTCCCACTCCCTCTCCCTTTCCTCCTTTCTCATAATTCACCCTAGTGACTCCCTTCATTTCATTCCCACTCCCTCTCCCTTTCCTCCTTTCTCATAATTCACCCTAGTGACTCCCTTCATTTCATTTCCACTCCCTCTCCCTTTTTCCTTTCTCATAACTCACCCTAGTGACTCCCTTCATTTCATTTCCACTCCCTCTCCCTTTCTCATAACTCACCCTAGTGACTCCCTTCATTTCATTTCCACTCCCTCTCCTTTTTCCTTTCTCATAACTCACCCTAGTGACTCCCTTCATTTCATTTCCACTCCCTCTCCCTTTCTCATAACTCACGCTAGTGACTCCCTTCATTTCATTTCCACTCCCTCCCTTTTTCCTTTCTCATAACTCACCCTAGTGACTTCCTTCATTTAATTTCCACTCCCTCTCCCTTTCTCATAACTCAGCCTAGTGACTCCCTTCATTTCATTTCCACTCCCTCTCCCTTTGTTCCTTTCCCATAACTGAACCTATTCACATCTCAATGTTCTACTCTCCTCTAATTCTTCCTACCTCTCACTTCATGAAACTTTGAGTGCATAAATGCCTGCTCTCCAAATTATACTTATGTACTCCAAAATACTTATGTTTTAATTTCATTCAGTGCATTGTTACAACACCTTGCTCAAATGTTATTATTCTGTCTTCTATTTTACTGTGTTTTAGTAGTTTTTGAAAATTGTATTGTACTTGTTAACTTTGTTGATATTAGCTTTGTGATAATTATATATGGAGCTTTTCTCCCTGGGCCTCCATTGAAAATGGGCTCATTTTGGCCAAATGGACTTGCCCAGTTAACAAACTGCAAATAAATATATCTTCTTCCCAGTTCTATGCAGGTGTCTTTGGCTTCTCATATACCCACTTCACAGAACCACAGAGATCCCAGGCCTCAGGATGTCCAACTGGGAACTCCCCTCCTTCTGAAACCTCCCCAGAGTATCCCACTGAGGAGGTTCCTCGGAAGAGGACCTGCAAGAGGAAGCATCTTGACTCCCCGGAGGAGTCTATCACATCTGGTACCGACCTCAATGAAGCAGAATGGTCTCCATGGTCACCTCCTCTAGATGTCTCCTTTAGAGACATCCTGTAAATTTTAAAGCAGAGAGGTGACTAGCACTCCACATCCTCTTCGGCCAGGAGTCGGATTACCTGAAGGCCTTTGGCTCTTGCACTTCGATCTCTTGGGTGACCCCTCCTTCCGATGAGCTTATTGAATTAGTCTCTCAGAAGGATTGTGAGACCCCAGATTCCATAGAACCTTCTCCTAGCAGGACAAATAAATGCCTTACAGCCCCTGAGGACAAGACATTCTTGACAAAAAGTGTAGCAGTTGATGCCATGATCGTGATAGCAGCCACCAAAAAGGAGCTTTCCAAGACCAGTTCCTCTATCCATCCTCCGAATAAGGATTTCAGGACCATGGATAGGTATTGGAAGTGCATCTTTTCATCAGCAATCTTTGCCTCATGGTCACTGAACTACCTCACCCACTTCAAAAGATTACAGAAGGACCTGTTAAAGGAACTGTCAGACTCCCTTCAAGGAGCTGTAACTGATGCAGCAGCAGGTAAAGTCAATGCTCAGCTTACCACACTCAATTCAGTCATAACCTCATCAATGAGGCTCATATCCTATGTAGTAGATGGAATAAGTAGAGAGGTGGATTCAGGCATCTCAGGAGTCAAGCCCGGATGCACCTTTGCGATTTCATGGAGCCTTTCAGGTCTTCCTTTTTTAGCGCCTTCTTTTTGGGCCTGAAGTTAAAGAGATGCTTACCAGTTGTGAACAGGAAGGCAAGAACCCATCTGCCATTGGAGTGCATTTTTCCACACCTATCAGACCCTTTCCCAAAGGTCAGAGAGGTAGTGGGAAAATGTGGTTCAAAAAGTCTCAAAGGTCTTTCCAGGACGTACAAGGTGAAAGTTCCCATAAAGGCAGTGGGAGGAACAATAACGGAAGACGCCACCCTCACAGCAAGGGAGGCCTGTGGAATCAGGGCTCCAGGGAATATTTCTTTGGTAGACCCTTCCAGCACTCCTGAAGAAGTGCCTGATTGCTCACCTCTGGAGGCAGTTCGGGGTCGATTGTCCCTGCACAGCGAAGCCTGGCAAAAGATGACAAATGACAAATGGGTGCAGGACATAATATTCAGAGGATATGTCATTCCCTTCTCCTTCTCCACTCTCATAAACAACTCAGTTCCAGACATTCTACCCAGTCAAAAGGAACAAGCAACATTAGAAATCCAAATGTTGCTAAGAAAAAGAGTCATCCAAGAAGTCCCTGCAGACCAGAAAGGATCCGGAACTTACTCAAGATTCTTTTTAGTTCCAAAGAAAACAGGGGACTGTAGACCCATTTTGGACCACAGCAATTTGAATAAATCTGTGAAAACGACGAAGTTCCAGATGGTAACACTGTAGTCGATACTTCCTTTTCTGGAAAAAGACAACTGAATATGCTCTATAGACCTTCAGGATGGGTACTACCATATTCGAATGGAAAGGTGATCCAGAAGGTACTTGCACTTCCAGCTAGGAGCCAGTCATTTTCAGTTCAAGCTGTGCCCTGTGGTCTCACTACAGCCCCCAGTTCACTAAATGCATGGCAGTAGTGGTGGCTCACCTGAGATGCTGAGGATTCAGGGTGTTTCTGTATCTGAACAACTGGATCAAAATCGCCGCAATCAGGCATCTTCTGCTACAAGCCAGGGACTATACTCTTCAACTCTGTTCCTCCCTAGCTATTACCATAAACTATGAAAAATCTGCTCTAGGGCCATGTCAAAACTTAGTTTTCATAGGAGCAGAGATGAACAAAACTACATTGATAGCAAGACTCCCACAAGACAGAGTAGACGATCTCTGCCATTATGTAAGATTGTTAATCAGGAAGATACAAGCTTCTGCAAAACTGGTTCTCGAGGTTCTGGGGAAAACAGCTGCATCAATTTTACTCATTCCCATAGCGTGTCTTCATATGAGAATACTTCAGTGGTGACTTTCCACAAAATGGTCAACCATAGAACTTCCAATGTCACAGAAAAGCATGGTAACCAACTCCTGCAAAAAGGATCTCCAGTGGTGGATTCATTCTCCCTTAGTATCTCATGGATGTCACTTTACCGCCCCTCAACCCCAGGCCACGATGACCACAGATGCTTCCCAGATAGAGTGGGGGGCATTATCTAGGGAAGACAGTTCAAGGCATCTGGCAGGAACACATGGCTCATTTGCACATAAACATCCTGGAGCTGAGGGCGATGCTTTTAGCATTGCAAGGATTTCAAGACACAGTCCCTCTAGAAATGATAGCAATCCAGTTGGACAACATGTTTGTAGTCTGGTACATAAACAAACGGGGGACCAGATCTTATCCCCTTTGTCAAGAAGCTATGAAGCTTTGGCAATGGGCAATGGCTTCCAACCACTTTCTGATAGCAATGCACATCCCAGGGAAATCCAAAGTAATTGCAGACATATTGAGCAGAGCCATACTATGGCCACACGAGTGGTACCTCAGTCAGAAAGTCATGGAAGAGATCTTCCAAAGATGGGGATAGCCTTGCTGTGGTCCCTTTGCATCTCCCACCAGTGCCAAATGAAGCAAGTACTTTGCCCTGTTCCCACCAAGGGTGAGTCAACAAGGGATGCAACTGTTCATGATTGGTCTCCGAGACTTCTTTATGCCTTTTCTCCTATCCCTCTAATTCCCAAGTTTTTTTTCAGAAAGCAAGTTTGTTGGAGACTACAGTAATCCTGACTGCCCCCTGTTGGCCTCATCAAATCTGTTTTTCCTTTCTTCACCATCACCTTCGGGATGAACCATGGATTCTAAACCCTGCTCCGGACCTTCTGACTCACCTGTCAGGAATGGCTCATCCCAACCTGGGCAGTCTCAAAATAACAACTTGGCTGCTCCAGTTCCCCGGATTGCCAGGTTTCCTCTCATTTCGTCTCCAGTCAAACATATTTTGTTATCTTCCCATAAAACATATACACAAAAACTGTATAAAAGTAAATGGAAGAAATTTGTTACATGGGCCAGCAATAATCAGATAGATCCCTTTTCTGCTCCCATACATTCCATTCTAGAGTTTTGGGTTAAACTTTTCAATGAAGGAGCTGATGCAGCCACTATTAGAGTCCAGTTGGCAGCAATTTCAAATTTCCATGTAGGACAAAATGGATCTGGTATCATGTCACACAGACTTTGTAAGGCATTCTTTAAAGGGACTGCAATGATAAGGCCCCCATACAGGAACCCGTCACCACCCTGGGATCTGAATTTCATTTTGTCAAGCATTATCTGTCCTCCCTTTGAGCCATCTGCTATCTGTGATTTGAAATATCTTTCCTGGAAAGCACTCTTTTTAGTGACTATTACTTCAGCCAGGACAGTTTCTGAATTACAAACTTTGTCTGCCTAACCACCGTACCTAATCTTTCATAAGGAAGAGTTTCTTTACGCACCAACCCATCTTTTCTACCCAAGGTTGTATCGAAAAGTAACCTCAATCAATCTAATGACCAGCTAGTTTTCTTCCCAAACTTTCAAAATAAAGGAGAATATTCAATGCATCTTCTTGATGTTCATTGACAGTTACATTCTACATAATTACTTACATAGAATTTCAGAATTTAGAAAATCAGATCAGCTCTTTATTTCTTATTCTGATATTAGAAAAGGTCAGCCAGTCACCAACGTTATCTTATCCATATGGCTTACACTACATATATCCTACATTTATAATTCTAAGAAAAGAGCTCTTTCTTATCCTGTTAAAGCTCATTTCACTAGATCAGTAGCTACATATGTAGCCTTTCAAGTTAGGTTACCCTTAGATAATATCTGTGCTGCAGCAACATGGGTAAAACCTCATATCTTTATTATTCATTACAGAGTGGATTTGGCCTCTAGGAGTAAAGCCTGTTTTGGTTCTATGGTTCTGAGGAATATAGTCTCATGAGCCACCCAAGAATCAGGTTGCTTGAGATGCAGTCCCATCAGTGAGAATAAAGGTGAGATTGACAACATCACATTAAAAAGTTATGCACTTACCATAGCATTTCATGTGTGCTGTCCATCTCAATCTTTTTTCCCCACAACCCATCCTCCAGACCCCCTGCCTATACTCCTGGAAGACTGAGTAGTACAAATTATATGCTACGGGGTTATATAGCCTCAGAAATGATGAAATGATAGTCTACTTATATACATATGTTTATTTGTATATATAAATATATATATATATATATATATATATATATATATATATATATATATACACACACACACACACACACACACACACACACGCATATACACATATATATATACAGATATATATATATATATATATATATATATATATATATATAGATACATTTTTTAATCATATCTATAAGAGTACTATGAGCAAACAAGATCTGAGGAAAGCAGGTAGTTGCATTATGGGTAAGGAAGGATGCCCATGAGCTCTGCTGATGGCCTTGAGCTTTACAAATGGCCGATATGGATCAGAAGGATTGGATCCAACCCATCAGTGAGAATAAAGGTCAAGATGGACAACAGACATGGAACATTATCTATCAGAGTACTGTTGGCAAACAAGATTTGAGGAAACCAGGGAGTTGCATTATGGGTAAGGAAGGATGCCCACAAGCTTTGCTGAAGATCTCGAGCTTTTGAAATGGCCGAGATGGATCTGAAGTATCGGCTCCAACCCATCAGTGAGAATAAAGGTCAAGATGGACAGCACACATAGAACATTATGGTAAGTACATAACTTCTTTTTTTTTTTGACTATCAATAGAAATTTTATTATACTGACTATTATGCTGTGAATTCTCTGAAACTGCATTATACAGTTTGTTATTGTAAATATTGATTGCATTAAATATAATAGCTTTGAGTTTTTCTCCCTGGACTTCCGCTGAAAAAACGGTACCTGTCGGACATTCCCAGTAGACAAATGTCAATAAGTAAATAAATAAATAATTTTTCCCTTAGAAAAAGAGATGCTTTTTTTGCCCTTCTACAGCTAAGGGGCTTAAAATGATGATGAAAAGGAGAAACTAATTCAAGGACTGTCTCAGATTTTTCAACCCTCCTTTTTAAGACCAAATAGTAATTTCCATCTTCTTCTCAGCTCCCTTTTCCAATCAGCAATTACGCAGCAAGGATCCAAAAAACAGGGTTGTAAAAATAATGGAAAAGAGGCTCTAAGAAGGCAGGAAAACCCTTTAAAAATCAAGGACAGTCCTCGCAATAAGCATGATTATCCACCTGCACTAACTTTTCCCCCTTCCCTTCCTGCCAAACTTTCACTGTTTCTGAAACTTCACCTTCTCTTGCAGCATCAGATTGTTTCAGACAGTTGGGTTCTAAATGCAGTTCACTGGGGGTTCACTTGGCAGTGGGAATCTCTCCCTCCTTTCCAGGGGATTCCTGCTTGTCCAGGGAACAGACCACTGTATTTCTTCCCATCTTGTACCACATGCCTTCTCAGGGAGTCATAGAATCTGTTTCTTCCAGCCTCCTAGGTAAATACTTTTATTCAATCATTTTCCTACTTTCCAAATTTCTTAAAGTCGGGTCTTAATCTTTCTTCTTTTAACGATTTTGTCAAGACTCTGAAGTTCAGAATGCTGTCTTTTCAGTCTTTACTATCTTTAATCACCTCTCTATCTTTCATGGTAAAGCTGGATCTAAAAAACACCCATTATCATATTCCTACTGCAGAACATTGTAGGTGTTTCTTTATGGCCCGCATTATCAGGTAACTGTTTTAACATTTGTACTATCAACAGCACTAGAGTATTCAAAAAATGCCTAGCTCAAGTCATTGCTTACTGAAGACTTCAAGGCATTCATTTTTCCATCTTTGGGCAATTGTCTTATCTTTGCAGACTCTTTTTACAGCTGCCAAAAGTCCTTAGCAACAGTTCAGGAACGTGTACTGAATCTGGAGTTTCAAATAGGTTCATAGGTTCATAGGTTCATACTAGGCTATCTGCCCTAGGGCATCCATAAGCCTAGCCAGAGTATGTTTGGCTTTCGCCACCCATTTTAAATTAATTTTGCTATGCCCTTTTTCGAGGTTAGTATACTGTGCCTCTGTCTAACAGTGACACAGAAGTGATACCCGGGGTAAACCTACGATCTCCCATCCACTCATCAAGATTCCTCTTGAAAAGAGTCAATGAGGGACTCTGCCTAACCTGGACTGGGATTTTATTCCAGAGTGAAGGGAGCCTCTGGGTTATGAATCTGTCCCTCCAGCATGTCCTATTTATTTCAGTGCTGAGGTTCAAGTCTCTCGAGCGTGTAGCTCGATGGGATTTGGATTTTTTGAGGTGCAGCATGTCCCTTAATTTCGGGTTGGACATGGCCTTATACGCCAGGCACAGGTCACCTCTGAGCAGGCGGTATGCCACTGAGTAGAGCTGGAGTTTCTTTAACCGGGCAGCATATGGCATCTGTTTGAGCCCTTTGATCCTCTTGGTGAGGTACTTTTGGGGTCTTTCCAGTTGCTGCAGGTGTTTGGTAAGGTACATCCCAAAAGGGGTATTGTACTCAATTATGGGCCTGATGAGGGATGAGTAAAGAGGCATGATGACCTCCCCTAATCTAGATGTGAATCCCTTCATGATTAGGTGGGCTATATAAAATGTTTTTCTAACCACTTTGGCCACGTGGTTGTCAAATGAGAGATTGCTATCAACTTGGGTCCCCAGGTCCCTAATTACTTCTTCTGTACTTAATGGATTACCACCTATGTGGTAATTTGTGGGCACTTTGTTTTTGCCAAAGGGGATGACTACACACTTTTTGGCGTTTAGCTTGAGGCCATGGCTCTGGCACCAGTTGTCTGTTTCTACGAGGCTCTTTTGGAGGATGCTTGTGTCGGTTGGAGAGTCGATTATGGCGCCCAGTTTGCAGTCATCTGCGAACTTGGTCAGCCACAGCCCTTCCGTGTTGGCCTGTACCTCCGAGAAATATATACCAAACAAGAGAGGTCCCAGGACTGAGCCTTGTGGGACGCCACTTGTAACTGGTTTGGAGTCTGACATGGCTCCAGCAATTCTAACCATGTGGGTTCTGTCCTTGAGCCAGTTTGCAACCCATCTAGTGACATAGGGGTTTATATTTAAGCTGGTGAGCTTATCTATAATGCCCGAGTGGGGTATTGTATCGAAGGCTTTTGCGAGGTCCAGATAGGCTGTGTGGACCACCTTCCCTTCGTCAATGGCCTTGGTGACTGTTTCAAAGAAGTCAACCAGGTTTAAGAGGCAGGAAATGAACTTACAGAAGTCTTCTATCATCCCTTCTCACAGAATAATTTTCCTGGGATGTTTGCTGGACTCTGCATTGGGAAAAACTTTCTTCCTCCAGACGAAGTAGATGCTGCAACAGTTCTTTCTGGACTTCTTCGTTCAAAGTCATGCATCTGCAAGGGAGTTTCTCAAGATTCTGAGGTAAATGGCATCAGTGATTCTCATGCTCCCCCTGGCCAGACTACATATGAAGAAAATAAAGTGTTACTGCAGATCAGTCTGAACTCAGCACACCCTTTTTCCTTTCAGATCCTGATTCTGGGACACATAAAGAGTGAGATTAGATGGTGTGTAGACCAGATAGTTTGCAATCCAGATGTTCCATTTTCCTTTCTAAACCCCTCCAGTCACACCTGGTGTGAAGTTTCCAGTGGGGTAAAAGTTTATGCTCTGGGGGATTCTGTAGACAGATAGACAGACAGAAGCACGTAAATATTAAAGAGATGTTGGCAGTTATCAGTGTTTTGATAAAGCATTTAAGAACTGCCTCTGTCCATTAGTAGTACATGAGACACTCTTGGGGAAAATTGTCTTTTTCCCATCCATAAATCCAAGTTGCATTTGAATATGGATAGAGATGAAATTTGTTTTATGTGGATGAGGAGTCTATTCCACAACCATGGTATCCTCTACAAGATATACCTGTCCCTCCAAACTATTTTGTTGATGTTGCAGAAGAGATTAAGATCCCTATAATGAGTATTTCTAATGCTATTTGACTTGATGATGTGCAGTAAATCTATCAGAATTGGATCAGAGGATGTCATGTATGTGAGTCACTCCATATAGGACATGTTGTTTAGGTCTTGTATGCTTTTAGTAAGGTATCTCTGTGGGAGTTTCAGTTGTTGCATGTGTCTGGACAGATACATTTCAAAGGGGGCATTATATTCAATTATTAATCCAATAAGGGCTGAGTAAAGGGGGATGATGATATTCCTAGCTCTAGACACAATCCCTTTGTTTTTAAATTGTGCAGTGTAGAAGGACTTTCTTACAACAATAGACACATGTTGCTCAAAAGTTAGATCACTGTTCACAGAAGTTCCCAAATCCCAAGCAACTTGGTCAACTCTTAGGGGTGTATTGTCAGTGTGGTAGTTCCCTGGGGGATAGATGTCTTTCCATTTACTACAATAATGCATTTTTTGGCATTTAGTTTCAGTCCATGATTTTGGAACTAGTTGTTTATTTGGTACAAACTTTCCTATAGGATGGCTAAGTCATTTGGGGATTCAGTGACTGCTTCAAGCTTGCATTCACTCATTAACTTAGTCAGCCAGACCCCTTAGGTATTTGCTTTTACTTCAGAAAAGTAGATGCCAAACAGGAGAGGTCCCAATACAAAACCCGGGGATGTCACTGGTGACTGGTATCTTTTTGGAGGTAACTTCTCCTATTTTGATTTCCTGCATCCTGCATGTGAGCCTGTAGGCAGTCCAGTGGATGACATAGGGGTTTATTTAGCTTCTCTATGATGCCTGGGTGGGGAATTGTGTTAAAAGCTTTGGCCAGGTTGAGACATGTGGTGTTTACTGTTTTACCTCTATACATCACTTTGGCGACTTTTTTAGAAAAGTCCACCAGGATGAGTAAGCATGACCTGCCCTAGACAAATCCAAACTGAGATGAGTGCAGTGTATGTAGGTTTCATATGTCTTTATTGATTATTTCCATGACAAGTCTTTTCATTGCTTTGCATATGAGGTTGGTCAGACTTATGGTTCTGTAATTCCCTGATTTTGTTGAAGGTCTTCCCTTATGCAGGGGAAATTACTTTAGCTGTTCTCCATTCACTTGGTGCAAACTATATATAGAGGCTGTGACTGAGCAGTGTTGTTAGGGGTGTGGCTAAATCATGCTTTTTGCTATTCAAGATGTATCCAGAGCTATTGTCAGAATCCATCTTTGCAAAATTGTTAGCTTTTGATAGCACTTTTAGGACTTTGTCTTGTGTGATAGCTGGAGACGTATAAAATAACTAATGAGCAGTGCTGTATAACAATGAAGTTTCCAATACACAGACTACTATGCCAAAAAAATAAAAATTTAATAATGCAAAGCTTTCGGGCTAACCACCCTTCATCAGTACATAAAAATAATACATTTTCATCTCCACTTTTAAATAGGGATTAGCTGAAAACACATGATACAGCCAGCCTGTTATCATCAAGTAACAATTAAAACGTTTAAAACAATAGTGCCTGAATTTATATTTAAAAACCATCATTTGTATACTAAAAATAATAACTTCGACATTAAAAAGGAGAGCTACATATACTTGCTATATATTTTCTCTTTGTCTTTTTACCAGTATGGGTTTCAGGCTGACAGCATTATTTAAACCTGGTTCAGTGTCAGCCTGAAGCCTAATGATCCATTCATATTCTTTTAATTCTAGTATATTATTCATATCACCTCCCCTGCTTCCCATAACAATTGTATATATTCCTCTAAATTTAAACATATGTTTATAATCATTCTCAGAAATATGCTTACTGAGAGCATTAGTGGCCACATTTCTTCTAATTTCTGATTTATGTTCCACTATCCGCTCTCTTAATTTCCTAGTGGCCTTACCTACATAAAATGATATACATGCTACACACGTAGCTAGGTATACCACTTGAATTGTATTACAGGTTGCAGTGGTTGTAAAGATATACATTTTACCATTTATATGATGCTTAAATGTGTTTGCTTCATCATAAATATCATTACAGCAACTACAATTATAATATTTTCTTGTCCTTGTCTTTTTTAAGACCTCTTTCTTAACATCTCTAAATTCCTTATAACATAATTTTCTTTTTAATGTTTCAGAATTTCTGTAGGAGAAGGAGGGTCTCTCTCCTACTATACTTTTGATCTCGGACGTGGCCATTAATATTGTCCAATTTATTTCTATTATATATCGTACATCCTTAGTATTAATATTAAATGTGGTGACATATCTAAATACATTTTCTTTTCTTCCTATGAATTGTGTTGCCTGTACTATAGTTGCACTAAAAACTGGTTTATACCTATCCTGCCTTCCTTTAACAATATCTTCATATATCTCATTTACTAATGGATATCCCACTGAGATAGTAAATGAGATATATGAATTTAAAGATAATGGATATCCCACTGAGATAGTAAATAGATGCAGTTGTTATGGGAAGCAGGGGAGGTGATATGAATAATATACTAGAATTAAAAAAATATGAATGGATCATTAGGCTTCAGGCTGACACTGAACCAGGTTTAAATAATGCTGTCAGCCTGAAACCCATATTGGTAAAAAGACAAAGATAAAATATATAGCAAGTACATGTAGTTCTCCTTTTTAATGTCAAAGTTATTATTTTTAGTATACAAATGATGTTTTTTAAATATAAATTCAGGCACTATTGTTTTAAATGTTTTAATTGTTACTTGATGATGATAGGCTGGCTGTATCATGTGTTTTCAACCGGTCCCTATTTAAAAGTGGAGATGAAAATGTATTATTTTTATGTACTGATGAAGGGTGGTTATCCCGAAAGCTTTGCATTATTAAATTTTTATTTTTTTTGGCGTAGTAGTTTGTGTATTGATAGCTGGAGATGTGCCAGTTTCAGGCATATCTTGATGGACAGACAGAAGGAAGAGAGGGGTAATTAGAATTATATATTTATCGGCTAGTAGGTTTGCTATATTGTCAGCCTCAGTGGAGGTAACATCATTCACAATTAGCTCAGTGGATTATTGTGCTGTGCTTTTGAGATTACAAATGTAACAAAAAAGTGTCTTGTGATTGTCTTTGACTTGAGTAGCTATTTTAGCCTGAAACTTGGTTTTCATGGATTTTATTAAGCTCCTGAGTTGATTGTTTATTTCAGTAAAAAGGGCTCTAATATTCTGGGAATTACTCTTCTTACTTTTGGTCAAAATTATTTTCTTTTTATTATAACGCTTGTTGATATTTTGATGTTATGGTTCCACCATGTTGATTTGTTTCTGGGGTTTGCAGTTCACTTGTTCCTATGGGGTACAGCTGCGTCTATGCATCTGCTCACACAATGGTAAAGTGTAAGGTGTATGCTTCTACATATTCAGTGGAGTTAACTTGGTTTGGTGGGAATCTGAAGCTTTCCAGTGTATCACTTGGGAGTACTTAGTTTTTCTTGGAGAAATTTTAAAGGGTACCTTGGATGGAAATGATCTCGGATTTCAACTTTATATCGAAGGAGACTGCTTTATGCTCAGACCTAACAAGTGATGAAAACATCAAGGGATGGTCATGATGTTCCCATATTAGTAAGGTCAAGATCCAATATGTTATTTCCCCTATTGAGCACTCTGACTAATTGTTCTAGGGCATTTGTTTTGACAAAGTCCAGCAATCTCTGTGCTTGTGAATTAATGGTGGTGGTGTAAGTTTCTCATTCTATAGTTGGGTAGTTTAGATCACCTAGGAAAATGGTATTGAGTTTATTACTGATTCTAGTTCCTTTAGATAGTTGTTGTGACTTTCTTTTGTTATAGAGGGAGTTCTATAGCTAGCTAATGTATGATGTAAGACCTTCCTGATGGTTATTTGGACACATAGAAGCTCCAGTGAATCATGCTGCTTTACCAGCCTTGATGTGAGTCTCTTCTGGATGTAGATTGAGACACTTCCACCTTTTTTCCCCTCTTGCACAGTAGCTAGTCTAAACATGTGGAAGGGATTATAGCCCTGTGCAGCCAGAGTGCAGTCCACTATTTTAAACCATGTCTCAGTCATTAAACAGACATCAGTGTCCTCCAGGGTGATAAGGGCTTGTAGGGAGTGGACTTTTTGTCTAGATTCCTAGCAGTGATTAGTAACATCCTCATATTTTCTTTTTCTTGTTTTGGTATCTTTGTAGGTTCATCAGGTTAGCATTACCTAAAAAGGCACTATGGAGGTTGACAATGTCTTTGCCAGTAATTGAAATACTAGAGGGGACAGACACAGGTCACCTTTCAGCAGTTTGTATTATATTGGGTACAGTGCCAGGCTTTAAGTTGGTCCATGTAGGACATATTTTTAGGTCCAGGACAGACCTTGCTAGTACTATTCTCCAGGGGCTTTTGGTGTCTTAGTTTATGGGCCACCCCATTTTTTTCTTTTACTCCAATAAGATAGGAGAATCTAACTATATAGCTTAGGATACTGCATCAGTGGTCTGTGTCTGAACATAGTATAGTCAGTAAGTAAACTTAACATAGCAGTAGATGTTCTGATATATCACTGTTGTAGCAATCTCTCCTCCCTCTGACCCTCTTTGTGTATGTATATATGTATATATATATATATATATATATATATATATATATATAGTTTTTTTTTTATGTTGGCGGGGTGTTGATATGTTCACCCTCTTTTTGTATATAGTCACCATTAGGTTTGTTTTGTAGCATTGTTGCATTGTTCTTCAAGGCTTATGCCTCCCTCCTGGACAAAAAAAAAATGCTCTGAAGCCTGTCAAGTTCCAGCTGCCTTTTATGGAACTCTACTTGAGCTCCTGATAATTGGAGCATGAGGAAGGAGCCCAAAGCATTATGAAACCCTGGACATAGGAGATATGACCCGTATAGCTTAGTCTACAAAAGTGATCTATTAAAACATCTACAGTTAGTAAGTTTACTTACACAGCTGCAATTTTCACAGAAAACTTTATGTACAGTGTAGTAGCATGGCTTTAGAGTCATTTAAGATTTCAAAAATGACCTGTTTTCTGTCATTTCAGCAGATTTCTGATGTAGATCCCTATTCAGTATTGTTTCAGCTATAGTTTCTGAGGGTATTCGCAACAGCTTGTGAGAGTCAGACTTTAGTAAATACCCATCATGACGACAGTTCATACTACTTTGACTAATAGTGGACTCTTCATATTCTGTCAAACATAAGTCCTATACTACTTCTGACAGTTTCTGCAAATGCTTATGATTCCTTTTGTTGGCTGTCTTGTTTTTGGCTTTGAACCAGATGTGTGATTACTGTTTACTGTTCTGTTTATTATTTTATCTCTTTCATTTTGTGTATGTTTTAATTGTAATGGTGCTTGCTTGGGAGAAACAGCCTAATAAGTTGAACATGATCTTCAATAGTTTGTCTAACTATAACACCATGCATTTTAATCTGGAATGCAAAATTTTCTGTTTACTCTTTCTCCTTTTTTCAAAGTTGGAATATTCTTTGCTGATATCAAAACAATGCTTTTTTTCCCTTCTGTTTTTCATATAGTAACCATTTTGTTGATTGTCTACTGCCTGGAAGTACTAATAAGAATCCAGATGGTATGTCAGTTTCAAGCATCTACCCATAATAAGTTGTGATGCAGACAAGCATGGACTGCTGTTCTTGTATTCCAGAACATATAACATTCAGATGAGCTGGAATTTTCATTCTTTGTAAACAGATCTGTCACTATTTGCATCATATGTTCTACTTGTTCATTGTTTTGTGAGTATCCGGGACTTGGATTTAAGCAACAGAATTAATGAAATATGCAAACAAATTCTTAGCTATCAACTTGGGGTGATTGCCTACTAGTACTTTATTTGAAATTCTGTATCTTGCAGCTTTTACTTTTAAGGCCATCTCTGCACTTTTTGTATCTCAGAGGTGTATAACCTTCCGAAGTTTAGAATAATAACACAAAGTGGAACATTTAACTGTTTGTGTTAAAATAAATCTTCTTCAGCTTATATCTGGTGTAATTGTGGAGTATCACGAGGTTTTAGCGCTTTTGTCTTTGATTTCTAAACAAACTACATACTTTACAGTTTTGAATCATTTGCTTTGTTTTTTATTGGCCTGGTATGTCAGAACAAACAGTGCATAGTCAGTCTGTCTTTGCAATGGCTCATGACCAGATGTGATTCAAGAAATCTACTAAGCATATTTCCTTGTAGCTGTGTCAGAATTGTCACACTGTCTTCCTTGAATAGCACACCTTAAAAAATAAAGTTCTTGACTATATGGGAAGTAAGCTCTTGCTCTTGGAGTGGTCACTCGATATTTTTGGATGTGTTGAAATATTGACATCATACAGTAACGGCAATTAGAAGTCATCTTGGATACACATTTTGAGTTCTTGAAGCTTCTCTGCAGACATTGACAGTTCTGAAACAACCCACACTGCTTCTAGGTCTTTCTCAAACAAGTCTTTTTATGCTCTGAACCTACCCAAGTGAATAAATCAGCTGTATGCTAAAGCTTACTAGGCTTATACTGAAATTTTGAACTTCAGACTTTTTTAATTATAGTAACATTCTCTGGAGATTTACAGGTACTTTGTGTAGTGTTGTTTTAAATATGTTCCTTATTGGTTTATGATCTGATTCTACTTTGATTCAGTTGTATAGCTATAAGCCTGAACATTTTGGCAACCAAAAAACATTGCTAAATCTCACTCTTGATTTCAGCATAGCACTGTCAAGAATTATTTATTTATTTATTTATTTATTTATTTATTTATTTATTTATCATTCTTTACAATGGAATTGTGACTGGGATAAAACCCGTTTTCAGTGGAGGCCCAGGGAGAAATGTTCCACATCTAACATCAGTTTTGACATATACATAAAATACAATTACATGATATAGAAGGAATACAAAATATAGGTAGGTGTACATACATGAGAGAGAAAAGCTTTACAGTAACTTACATAAACATCATTTCATAGATGATTACTAGGCTAACAGATCAAGAGTCTTTGCAAGCCTAGCCAGTCTTACCCAGATTTTACCCAATTTTCTATCCCCTAGGGGAAAGGTAACATGAGTCAGCAAGCCAGGTTTTACCATTTCTTACAGACTGCCTCTGTCCATAAGGGATATGGGCACCACCCCAGGAGTGAATTTGCAATTTTCCATCTATTGGTTCAGATTGCACTTGAACATGGTTAGGCAAGGGTTATGCTTCACGTGAATAGGAAGCTTATTCCAGAGGAAGAGCAGTCTCTGGTACACATATCTGTCTGTCCAGCATGATCTTTTTTAACATCAGAGATTTATTTATTTATTTATTTACTATTTGTTAACCAAGAAAGTCTGACTTGCAACAAAGCCAATTTTCAGCAGTGGCCCAGGGAGAAATGCTCCAGACGTATGTCTTTATAACATTGGAGGAAACCGGAGCACCCGAGGAAACCCACACAAACACATGGAGAACATGCAGACTCTGCACAGAAGGCACCTCAGCCAAGAACTGAATCAGAGAACCTCTTGCTGTGAGATGACAATGCTACCGCTGTACCACTGTGCCGTCCAGGTTTAGATCTTTGGAGCAGGCAACCTTCATTCAGTTAGTTTTGCAAATATGCAACATCAGGGCGGGGTCAGAGACTGCCTTGTAGAGCAGGCACAGATCACCCCTAAGTAATCTGTAGGAAACAAAATACATTAACAGGGTTTTTAGTCTGTCTCCATATGACGTGTTGGTTATACCCTGTATTGTTTTGGTGAGAAACCTCTGAGAACGCTCCAGCTGTTGTAGGCGACTGGTGAGGTATATGCCAAACGATACACTGTACGCCATTATTTGTCTGATGGGGCCAAGTACCACTGTACTATGACATCCTTAAATATGGATGCCATGCCCTTACCTATAAGTTGAGCCACATAGAAGGATGTGCTTACCACCTTGGACACATGGCGGTCAAAATACAGATAATTATCTATCTGAGTAAACAGATTTCTCACCATTGGGTTCAGTCTTGCTGGGGGGGAGACTGCATTCAGTGTTGTAATTTGCAGGAGTATTTAATTTCCCAAAGAGTACCATTAAGCACTTCTTCACATTTAGTTTGAAGCCATGGCTATGACTCCAATCATTAGTCTACTTCAGACAATTCTGTAGGATATCAACATCTTTTGGGAAGTCAGATATTGCTCCCAACTTGCAGTCATCAGCAAACTTTTTCAGCCAAAGCCCATCTACATTTGGCTTGGCATCTGAGAATATATCCCAAAAATAAGGGGGCCTGGCACTGAGTCCTGTGGTACTCCACTGGTGACTGGGCTCTTGCTGGATGTGGATGCCCCCATTCTAACAACATGTGTCCTATCTTTGAGCCATTTGGATATCAATCTGGTGATGTAGAAGTTTATGCCCAGTTCTGTGAGTTTATCTATAATACCCAAGTTAGGTATTGTGTCATATGCCTTGGCCAGGTCAAGGTAGATGGTATACACTGTCTTACCCTCATCCATGGCCTTGATGACCTTCTCAAAGAAGTCCATCAGATTGAGCAGGCAGGACCAGCCCTTGATGAAGCTGAACTGGGTTGGGTCTAAAATCTGGAGATGTCCTATGTCTTTAATCAGGTCCATGATTATCCTTTCCATAGCACTGCATATGAGCCTAGTCAGACTTATGGGTCAGTAGTTTCCTGGGTCAGTTGATGATCCCTCCTTGTGCTGAGGGATGACTGTTGCTGTCCTCCACTCTACTGGGACAAAGTCAGTCTGGAGACTGTGGTCAAATAGAGATCCAAGTGCATCTGCTATGTCATGTTTCAGGCTATTTAATAGGCACCATGGATTCTGTCAGGGCCTGTTGATGTAATTTCTAGCTTTAGAGAGCACAGCGACGACCTGTTCTTTTCTTATAACAGACAGTCGAATGGTAAAGGATATTTCATGGGGAGTGACTAGAAGTGATGAATGGATGAAATTTGAACTGAATTTATTGGCCAGCGAGTTTGCTATTTCTTCTGGCTGAGTATATGTAGTGCCATCTGCAACCAGCTCAGCATATTGTTGAGTATTCCCCTTAAGATTTTGGACATAACTAAAAAATGCTTTGCAGTTATAGTTTGCTTGGGAGGCTATTGTAGTCTTGTATTTATCTTCTGAAGACTTGTCTAGTACCATGATTTGCTGTTGAGACTAATTAGGGATTTTTTCTGTGTTGTGCACCCTCCCACATTAAGAAAGGACTTTATTTTTTCTGTTGTATAGTCTACTTTTACCAGGGGTCCACCAGAGTGGCTTGTTTTTTCTGGCTAGACCTGGGTTTAGTTTGGTCAGTTTCTGCTGTTTCTATGCAGTTGTTTAAATGGTTGTACAAAGTATTTGTTTATACTTCTGCATAGTCCTCCATGTTGTCAGGGTTAGTGGGAGCTTTAAAATTAACTATGCTATCAATTACATGTAAATTTTAAAATGTAAATACATGTAAATATGTATATGTTGTGCCTTACTCCACTGTCTTCTCTATCCTTAATGTAACCCAGCTTACTATCTTTTTCTTCTCATATTGTCTCTAACTTTTCCACTCTCCTACCCCACAATTTGAATTGAAGTACAATACAAAAAAAAAATTGCCTCCATTTACCATGTAAATGTTTCCTACTGTAACTACTTATATTTTCTGTGTATGTCAGTCTTACTCTGTATTTGTGATGTTTTTACAATGTTACATCAGAGTTATAATGTACAATTATAATTTTTGTCTATTTACTAGAGCTTTTCTCCTCAGGTTACCACTGAAAATGGGCCTTGGCTCAGTTGGACCAACCCGGTTAACAAATGTCAAATAAAATGTCAAATAAAAATAATAAAATAAAATTAACAGAAGGTAATTTGCCTTGGAAAATTATTTAGGGTTTTAGGGTTTGATGGGGGTTCTAACATTACATTTATTTCAAAGGAGACTGATTTATGATCCAGTCTTACAGTGAGGCCATTACATTGGGAGGGTGCTCCCCCATGTTTGTGAGTACTATATCATGGATACTTGAGCCCCTAGTGGGAGTGCAAGCCAACTGTGCCAGAGCAGCCTGCATGTTAGTGGTTGTGTATATTTCCCAGTTTATGAAGGGGTAGTTAAAATTGCCCATGAGCAATGTGTTGGTTGAATGGTAAGTGATTCTAGTAACTTCAGGTATGCGGAGTGGTTTCATGGTTCACGGTTGGGGACCTGTAGATAGCAATGATATGGTTGGGGATTTTACCTGTGGTCAGCTGGATATGGAGTAGCTCAAATAAGTCATCCTGCCTGACCATTCTTGAGGTGTGATTGTTTTTTATGTAAATGCAAACATCCACTCCTTTCATTTTTGTCCTTTTCAGGGGATGTTCCGAATGAGTGATAGGCATTGCAACCTTGCACTGTTTGAGTATTAGCTACAGCTTTGAACTATGTCTCTGTAACTGCACAGACATCAGCATTCTCCAGAGTAAGGAGAGCTTCCAGGAGTGTAGTTTCTTGTTAAGACTCCTAGCAGTGAGCAGTAGTACCTTCAGCTTGATATTAGAAAAATTTGTTATGTTGGTAGTTCTGTTGGTTTGGCATTGCCTAAAAAAGGCACTATGTGGGTAGATAATGCTTTAGCCAGTATTCAAAACTTTAGCAGTGACAGGTGCAGATCATGTCTGGCAAAGCAGTGTGGTATGTTGATCATGTCATCTCAGGCTGACACATACCAGATCCCCTTGTAATGATGCCAGTAACTAAGCCAATTACTGATGTCAATGTTTTTTTCTGTTTGTATTGTGCTATCATTCTCGGTGAGGGGAGAATGCTGCTCAGTGCAAGGCTTATACCAGCCTGCAACATGTATACAGAGAGGTCCATCATGTTTCTGTTCATATAGTCCAGGGAGGTACATCTCAGTTCATTCACACCCACATGGGACTGTGACTTAGTCATACAGGTTGAGTGACCTGAGTGCCTGCTTGATCTGTCAAATCCTGGCCCCTAACAGGTAGTTGGCTGCAACTTTCTCTTTATCCAGCCTAGTGGGGTGGGGGCATCCATGTGTTTCACGATGGAGTCTCCTATGACCAGGATGTTTGAATGTGTGGTGTTTCATCTTAGGGACTTGCTTGTGGAGACACTGTGATGTGTATTTTTATTTGCAGTTTTTGGTATAGACTTGGTTTTATTTGCTTGTGGTTTCTGAGGGCAGCATATGGGAGGCCTCTGAGGTTTTGTTATGATACTTGTAAATTTATGTGTCTTGACCTTAGTGAAGGAAATGATGTGCATTTGCTGACAACCAGTTTGTCATTTGATTTTTCAGTATGTGAGGGGCAATTGCGACATTGCCTCAGAATGTCCATCAAGCAGGCCATAGCATGTACATATTTGGCATAGGTATATACAATCTTAAACATTCAATAGAAATAGACAGAAGCTTGTATATAGCAAAGAGAGTTATAACGTTGTAAAAGATACTGTAAAATTACCTGTGATTTATAAAGTTAAGGTACCAAATCACTTTCACATGAGACAGCTTATCATAGGTTCATAGGTTCATAGGTGGGTACTAGGCTATCGGCCCAAGGGCCTACATACGCCTAGCCAGCAAGGTTCCATAAATCAGAGAATAACAGTTTCCTTTATTGCACAGAAAGACACATATGTTGTTGGAGGAGTGAAGAGGAAGAAAGAGGTAATTGAGAACATATTTTCTGGGTGCACAGTGAGTTGGCAGACTTTAGGGATTCCCTACAGGATGCACTGTTGGAGATGCTGGGTGGGCAGATTGTTCTGATGAGGGAGATGATTTTTCTGCGCTGTGATACATAATCAGAATTGCCTACACATGGTAAGGCCTTGCTGTGTCTAATAATGTTGGCTGCCAAAAAAGCAATTACTAGAAAATGGAAATCAAAATCTAAATCAACTATAATGGTAGTAGTGAATATAGTGACAAAGATAAAACAACTGGAGTTGAGAGCTTTAGAAAAGGGTAGGAGCAAACTACATAGAAAAACATGGGAAATGTGGGGACAATACATACAAGGGAGGGATGAGTTCTAAAAGGTGGCAGGACTTAAATGAGCTATGTAATGTTTGACTGAGAAAGATTGGGTATATTATAAGTGATGTATAATGTTTGCAACTGGTAGTGTGTCAGTATGGTTTGTGATGTAAAATGTTTGCAACTAGGGTTGTGTCCATGTGGTTTGTTTTCATTTGTATAATTGTATGATTACCTATGTAATAAGTGATGGTTTAATAAAGATGTTTTTTTGTTTATAAAAAGGCAGGAATTGAATAATTTATGTAATATTGCTTAGGTTATAGGATATATAGGAATATATGTGAAGTATAATGTTTGTTATGTTAATAGAGTTTGATTACTTTTATATGAATGTAAATTTGCCTATGTCACAAGTGATAATTCAATAAAGGTGTTTGGAAAACGAAAAGAAAGACACATATCTGGAAGTCTAGAAAATAAAGAGCCTGTTTTAACATATTTTATACTTTTTTTATTAAAAGCAACATTACTGCAATAGTCATAGAAGAGCCACTAATCAATAAGAAACTAACAGTACATCATTAATTTTGATAACGAAGATCTTCTAGCTGCTTGTTTATGACTTTCCATATTAGGCACAAGTCCCAAATTCCATGCTAACACTTTCTGCTCCGAACAAATCGTATACTTTTCTAATACTTTTCAAATATGTCAACACTTGCTAATATTAGACAGGAAGCAAACCAACAGTTAGATACTGAAAGACACTCAGCAGTTCATTCTTCTTTGAATGCATATCAGAAATGAAATAAATGCACTAACATTTCCCTTCTCTGTACTTCTCACCCTTTACATTCCCCAATGATGGTGCAAAGAGCATCCAAATCATAATACTTGCTTACAAATGGAAAATGACTAGAAGTTTTTAGATGAATGGACATTTTTGCACTTGCAGATGAAGAACAATAATCGATGCAATTGACAATCTAAAATGGTTGCGTACCTGGCTAGATGTCAAGAATGCCCTTCATTCTATATAGGAAAAACAGAACAAAAATTACATGAAATGATTTATGAACATCTATATAGTATTCCAGGAATAAGGGCAAAAATGTCCTAGCAAAATATGTCAGTCTGAACCCAGGGCACACTTTTAAATTTTGGCTAATACACCAGATGTGGCCTAACCTGAGAGGTGGTCCAATGACCGTAATGTTGGAATTATCTGAATTGTTGTGGCAAATATGCCTGGATGCATATACACTACCAGGTTTAAATGACGTGTTCTATCCACAGCATCTTAAAAATTGAAAAATTTAAAAAGATAATATTTATGAGTAGTTGAATAGGAATTTAGATTTTCATATTTATGTTTTTACTCATGTTTAACCCTGCGGGCTCACTCCGCTCCCCTACCCTGCCCCCAAATTCCAACCGCCCCCAGTGGTCCTAAACTTATACTCTAACTGCCACACCCCTATGCATTAGGACCAACCTCTAACTCCTCCCCTTAAAGTGCTATTACCTCTATTATATTCTCAATTTATCCCTATCTCCTCCCCTTAAAGAACCATCACTCATTTACCTTTATTCATTACCCTACCACTCTATCCACAAATATCCCTACATTTAACCACCTTAACCTAAACAAATGGCTTAAGGATCCTGTAAACCCTTACCTTTATTACTACTCCTAATCATACTTATCATTTTCTTATCTACTTACTCTCTATGAACACCATAGATTCCTAGGACTGCATACCCACATCACACACACCTCTGTCCTTACCCCCAGCTCCACTCATAGTGTTAGCAACCTCCCCAGCTCAGCTAAGTACTCAGCAGCCATATTTCATAGACTCCATCACATCTCTCAATGTAACCCACTAGCTAGAAAAAATAAGAACCTAATTTTTAAACTTCTACAACTAAAAAGTTCATGTCCACTCCCTGTTAGATGGTGATATACACCCTAACCCAGGTCCTACCACTATCACAGCTACACAGACTGATACACCAACAAATTCAATCACACAGACACTTACCAAGCCCCCCAACTCTCTCCTGATAGCTCATCTTAATATTCGTAGCATCAATAACAAAATAGCTCACCTGCATGCCCTTATTGATGTTTATTCCTTTGACATCCTCTGTCTGTCTGAAACATGGCTTAATCCATCAATACAAGACAGTGCAGTTCTACCCCCTGGCTATAATATCATAAGACGTGACCGTAACACTAAAAAAGGAGGAGGCATAGCCATACTTTATAAGAATGGATTACAAGTTACCTTGTTAGACTCCAAACCTCCACTTTGCAACAATGCAGAAATTCTTCTAACTAAGATTCAGCTTAACAAAAGCAAAGCCATATATCTATCATGTGTCTATCTTCCCCCAGGCAATAACATCAATACATTAGAGGCTATCCTCAGCTGGCTCTCAAGTAACTACCCCCAAGAAACCATTATACTTGGAGATTATAACATTAACTGGAACTCCTGTATATCTGAGCAGCCTTCTACTCATATCAACTTATATGGTTTTACCCAAACTATAACATCCCCGACCCGCACCAATAAAACTAACAACAAAACTAATACCCTTGACAGGATACTCACTAATACCCCCCAACTAAACTATAAAACAGGCACCCTCCCTGAGGACATAAGTGATTACTTGCTTACCTATTTAATCAGAACAAAAACTGTCATCCTAAACTATACCATCTGTAGAACTGTTCGCACTACCAAATATTTTAACCCTGCTCACTTTCAAGCTGAACTAGTCACCTGTGACTGGTCACCCCTGAAATACCTCCCAATAGATAATGCCATGAAATACTTTAACTCTAAATTTCTAACCATTTTAGACAGCCATGCCCCATTACGCAAAGTTAGAATTAGAACCAAACCGGCATCATGGCTCACCAAAATGACCAAACAAAAAATCCTCCAAAGAAATAAACAATGGGCCAAATGGCGCTCAACAAAAAGCTCCTCAGACCACCTCTAATTCAGACAGCTAAGAAATGAAACAAAAAAGCCATATTAGCTGATAAAAGAAACTACTACTACCAACTACAACAAACCAACCAAAATAATCCCCATAAATTCCGGCGAGGTATCAATAACCTCCTATACCCTGGATGCTCAAGTACTCCCTCTCCCTCTGGCTCTGATCACAACAATCCCATCCAAATAGCTGACTCATTTAATACTTTTTTCATTGAAACCATACAATCCCTAGCCAATCAGCTATCCCCTAGCACCCCAGGCTCTGCCACAACCTTTACCAATAATTCTCATCAATTTCATTTTCAGCCAGTGCCCACTTCACTTATCTGTAACCTCATACAGAAACTTAAACCCACTACTCTCTCTGCTGATAAATTACCTGCAGAATACCTGCAAAAAGCTGCTAAAGTCATAGCCTACCCCATATCCATCCTCATTAACAGAACTATTTCTGAAGGATCTATTCCCCTAATCTGGAAAGTCTCTCACATAATTCCCCTGCATAAGGGCGGTAACTCCAAAGAGTTGTCCAATTATAGGCCCATAGCTATTCTATCTCCTTTGGCAAAAATATTGGAGAAATGTATACACATACAACTGACCTACCTACTCGATCACAATTTATTAGCACCCTGTCAACATGGCTTTAGACCATTTCATAGCACCACTTCTGCTCTCTTATCCTTCACTAACCATATTAACAGTAATCATAATATTGATACTCTATCCTCAGCTGTTTTTATTGACTTGTCCAAAGCATTTGACATAGTGAATCACCACCTCCTTATAGACACACTCAAAAACCTGTCATTGGACAACCATACTATACAGTGGTCCCAATCATACCTACATAACAGGCAACAGGCTGTACTATGGGAAAATACATTATCTTCCCACGTCCCAGTCACTCTAGGGGTCCCGCAAGGATCTATATTAGGCCCATTACTTGTCTCCATCTTTACAAATGACCTTCATTGTGTAATTCCTCAAGCTGACTGTATCCAATACACTGACGACTCCACACTCATATGCGCTGCTGCTTCTCAATCAGAACTTCGGTCACTAATCCAAATGACCTTTAGTACAGTTGAAAACTGGCTCCTACAAAGATGTCTTATCCTTAACCCCAAAAAAACAAAAATGCTACTATTTACCCCCACCCGCAGAACCTCCTCACTTAACTTTACTATTACTTCAAATGATGGAACTATAATATCTCCTGAACCAACCATCAAACTACTCGGGGTACTAATAGATAACAACTTGTCCTTTGAACCTCACATTAATAACACCATAAAAATAGTAAACAAGAAACTAGGTTCCCTCTATAGAATAAAACCCTTTTTTACACCTCCAGCCAGGGTTACTATTGCTCGTACCCACCTCATCTCTACCTTGCTCTATGCCTCCCCTATATATACCAAAATATGTAGAAGTAATCTGAGTAAACTTACATCCTCCTACAACAATATTGCCAGATTTGCAGCTGGGTCCTCCTATAGAACTCATCCCTGTATCAATCTGAATCAGTTAGGATGGTTAGAGCTGCCAAATTTAATACTTTTCAATCAATTAATAGTAGCCCATAAGATCCTGTATTTACCTCAAAATACACCCATACTTACATCCCTAGTCATCCCTTATAATAACCTCAAGACCTTACGCTCAGCTAATAACCTACTTGTACAAATATCAAAATCCAACAACTTAGCTGGTGGCACCTTGTTCTCCAATACAGTAGGTAAAGCCTGGAACATCCTCCCAAGCCAGCTAACCTCAATATCCTCTGTCAGCTTATTTAAAAGCAAGCTTAAACCCTACCTCAAATCACACTGGCTATGCCCCTGTGTTAACCCAGACTAAGTACTTAACTATTAACTAGACTCCCACAATTCCTAGCCTCCCATGATCATGATCTTGTGTTGTCTCACTAATTTTTAGTGAGCTTAACCTTCCTTAGGATTTTTTCCTCATGTAAATAAGTATATACTGTGGAATGATCAAACACCTTCATATAGTGTCACAACCTATGTGTTAAATAACACTAGAAATCCATCCTTGTTTGCTGTTCTTCTATACTCTATCTATTGATCTCTAGTGTTTTTCTTTCTTAGGTTTTTGTGAGACCTTAGTATCTCTTAGCATAAATTACTAGGTGTATCTAATTTTGTAATATGTTATAAAGATTTGTACTACACCATTTCTAATACAAATGTATTAGTCTTATTCATCTATTCTTAGATAATTTTTTCCTTTTTCCTACTGAAATATAAAATATATAATCTTAGGCTTGTACTATAATTGTTAAAACTTCTTATGTACCAAATTATACTGTTATTGTCTTTGTCTTGACCTTTTATGTTGTTGTAATTTGTGGAGCTTTTCTCCCCGGGCCTCTACTGAAAATGGACATATATCCAGCTGGACTAGCCCAGTCAATAAATGTAAAATAAAATAAAATAAAATAAAAATTTTTTTTTTTTTTTTTAAAGTTTTAGTGTATGCTTTTGTATGAGAGAAGTCTGCGTAATATAAGTGTTCTTATGTAGAGGGTACTTTAAATTCTTGATTTGTCTTTTGATCACATGACCAGTAAGGGAGGGTATTTTAAGCTCCATTTTCTTTGGTAACTGTATCTGAAGAAGTCCATGTATAGAATTGGATGAAAAACGCTTAATACAAATAAATGTATTTTGATTTAAAGTTACATCTGGAGTCCAGTCTACCTGCCTGCCTGGAACTTATTTGGATTTTGTTCATCACTTTTGCACTTGCTGTCGGAAATTTTTCACATGCTGTTTCTTTCTGTCCTTGATATGAGCAATGTTTACACAGTTGCTTCAGAAATATAGTCTTATTTGCAATAAAAACATGCCCAGGTCTCGATGAAATAAAAATACAGTTTGAATACTGTAAATAATCATCAGTAATACATTCTGTACTAGATATATTTTCACATTCCCCTGATCCTTTATAAAGATTATCACATTTTTTACTAAAATCATTAAGTTATCTTCTACTGAACTATGATTTTTATCAACAGTGGGCAGTGGCACAGTTTCAGTTTTTAGACATGTGTAACTTGACATTTTGTCTGGATTCTAATAATTTTGAGATGCATTCTTTAAGCATAAAAGTAAGAAGGCCTAGCATAATTACTATAACTGCTTTACGCATTAAAAAATAAATTAAAATCCCTTGTCCCCATCTGGAGAAAAGGATGGCTAACCATGCCCAGTGGGAACTATCAACTTCTTTGGCATGTGAATTTTCAGAGACTTTTTTGAATTATTTCTAGGTGACTGCAGATGACACCCATGTTATTGAGAATAAAAAAGCAACATTCCATTTAGCTGAGAACACATGTACCCCCTTTACATGCAAAGGTAAAGTCAAGTTTCCTGTGGCTTGTGAATATCAGCCAAGACTTTATCCACCCCCTTAGAACCTTTTTTAGGCAATGTCAAGTTGACAAACCTACTAACATAGCAAATAAAACCCAAAGAAACCTAAAGATGTTACTGCTCAATGCTAGGAGCCTAACAATAAATTCCATGCCCTACAAGCTCTCCTCATTCTGTAGAATTTCAACATCTGTGCCATTACCAAAACATAGTTTAAATCCATACAAAGTACTCCAGCAGTGCAATGTTTCGCGCCATCCACACAGACCATCAGCTGAACTGACAAAGACAGAAGGTAGAGGATGTCACTTGTCTTGTACATTTTAAGAAGACAATGAGGCTTGGGTGTTCATTTAAGTAGTTTATTATATAGAAATACATCAGGATGGATGGCAGGAACATTAAACTTAAACAAACTGACTGACTACATACATGTATGCTTTCACTCTGGCTGCTCACTCAAAATGGCACTCTTGCTTGCACATGCTCAGTACCTATATGCATGTGCCCACTGACTGGAATGCTTCTTAAAGATATATCACACACTCTGACCTACTTCCTCCCTCTTTACTAAGCTGTCTTGTATAAAAATGACATTTCAAAAGGCATGCAATTATACAGACACTAATAAAGAAAACAACAGTCATGTCCAGGTTGCGGTGTATCTGGAACTAGGTTTTCAGATCTAAGATCTAACCTGATCTTGTACTATAATAGGACTGGGTTTCATAACAAGGACAGTCAATGGGGAATTTTCTGCTTGAGGACTCTCAGGGATTTTCTCAGAAACAGGGATTTCTGACAGAATGTCCTCTGAAACAAGAACATTGGATAAGTCACTCTGAGAACTAGAGTCTTTGTTGTTGGCAAGATGCTGTAACACTAGTTCAGACACTGGTAACAAATGAAGTTCTTCATGTTTCACTGTTGCATTCATCACACTTGGGTTATCTACCTGCAGGTAGCCCTCAGTTAGCCCGAATACCAGAGTCTTGGGATTTCTGTGTCAGATGCTGTCGCCTCTTCCATGACATCAGGTCGTAAGGGGTATAAAACATGCAGCAGATGCCATTACATCAGCTTTTCTTACCACATGGGAGCCAGAAGCAGTTCACAAGTGCCGGTCGGCCGCTACCTGAAATTTGTGTTTTTCGAGTTTCAAACCTGAAGTCTTCTAAAGCTAAGTACCCCATTGGGGATACTTTTTTCTTGCTCTAACAAATGTCAGAAAAAGTTAACAATTGTCTTGCCTGTGGAAAGCAAATCCCTCACAGAGATTTTCATTCTTACTACATCACCTTTTTAGGCCCAAGCCACAGCATTTCTCGCTGTTGGTTTTGTGCCTTGTTTAATGCCCGAACTATTCATCAGGCTATCTTTGTCACTAAATTCTTTCGCTCTCATTCTCTGTATTCTGAAATGGCTTTGATAAGCCATCTGACTACTGATCTTCTGAAAAAAATGTAAGGATAAAGACAGAGACAGACCGCATAGGGCCAAAACTGCCAACAACACTTCCATTAAGCTTGTCGCCAGTCCGCCGGTACTCAGCGAGGTGCCTTCGCAGCCCCTGATACCCACTTCTGCAGGTTCGTAGGCCTGTGCTGTGACCCATTCAGAGTCCAGCATGCCGCAAGATGCTTCTTCGACTGTAGAACCTGCGGGTGTCTATACCTTGGATGAGTCCAGAGGCGCCGTGCAGGCACTGGCTTCTGACGGTGTATTCTGACCTTCCAGTGTTCGTATTAAACTGACAACTTCATTTTTAACTAAAACTACCGAGTTTCTCAGGCCCAGAGTTCGCACTACACCTAGAAAACTGATGACCAAAGCGTATGCTCAGGCTCCCATTCCACAGAAACAAATGCTTAGAATGACTGAAGACCTTATAACTTTAATTAGGGGAATCCAGCCTTCCCCCTCTAAAAGACAAAGAATTGATTTTCCTTCTGATTCTACGGATCATGAGTCCAATGACTCTTATCCCTCTGATTACCAGGACATACCCTTATCTACCTATGAGGAGTCAGATGCAGAGGATTCCATTCCATCTGCCTGCCCTCCAGAGGACTTTACTTTTTGTGAAATCTTGCATACCTTAAAAGAGAATTTCTGCTAGGAATGCCAATACTACCCTCAGTCCAAAAAGAGACTCGGAGAATATTTAGACTTGCCTCAGCACAGGCCTCTAGCTATACCCCCTGTCCTGGATAGTGTAGATGATGTTTTCATGGAATCCAGTCTTACTCCTGATACTTAACCACCCTCACAGGTACTACAGAGTACCTAACTCTCACAAATGTCTCTTTAAGAATCCCACTGCAGACCCAGAGACCATTTCCCAGGGACCTAAAGGCATTAAGGCTACTACAACCAAAAACCCTACCCCTTCAGACAGGGATTCTAGAGCTTTAGACAGATGGGGTAAGAAGGTATATACCTCTGCAACTCTTGCCATCAGGGCTTTGAATTGCCAGTTTCAAATGTTGAAGTATCAGCAGCATATTATGAAACTAATTAAACAAAAAATGTTGTTGCTTCCAGATTGTACATAAAATAAAGATTTATAAGAGTTAATGCATTCTGCAAACCAAATTAGTAAACATACTTTGCAGTGTGATTTTGATGCCTTAGAAGCATCTGACAGGGTTACTGTCACTGGGTCTGTATTGAGAAGGCATGCTTGGCTGAAGGAACAAATCTTGCCAGACCATGTTAAAGCAAAATTACTAGATGCGCCATTAAACCAGGAACATTTGTTTGGCACAAAAGCAGAAGAAGTTCTTAAAAAGATGGAGGAAAAAGCTAAATCTATGCAAACTGATAAAGATTTCTTACAGGTGCAGCCACCTAGATTCAGTAGGCATTGGCCTTCTAAAAACTGGTCCTTTCTAGTACCTCCCAGACATTCTCAGTCCAAACTCAGGGGCAACAGACCACCAAGACTACAGTCTTGGGGTATGCAGAGATCTAAACAATGGAGTGCTCCCACCTCAAAAACAGGGAGTAGTAAGCCACCCCCTTATGGAAAAAGTTTGCAATAACTTGTCTATCATCCTTCCCAGCCATGCCCAAGTACTTGGACCCCTAGGAGGAAAACTCGCCTTGCATGAAAAAAGCTGGATGTCCATTACCCAGGACCGATGGGTCCTAAACATTGTATCCCAGGGATACAGATTCTACTTCCACTCACTGCCAACCCCAAGCAGGTTGCCAGAGCCTTCCTCCAAACCAGTGGGCATTGACTCAAAAGCAATTGCTTTCTCTTCTCAGTATCAGGGCTATTCAGTCTGTTCCAATAGAGCAAAGGGGACAGGGTTTCTACTCCAGACTGTTCCTGGTGCCCAGAAAAGAGAACTCGTGGCACCCTATTCTGGATCTGTCAATTCTCAACACCTTCCTGGTGGTCCCAAACTTCAAAATGCTTTCACTGCAACAGCTTCTTCCTATGCTAGCCAAGGATGCCTGGCTAGTCACCCTAGACTTAAAAGAAGCTTACCTGCACATCCCCATAAGGGAATCTTGCAGGTTATATCTATGTTTCAGGGCAGGCCATATGCACTATCAGTTCTCTGCACTTTCCTTTGGCTTATCTACTGCACCCAGGGTATTCACAAAGTGCCTGGCTCCAGCTATTGCATACTGTAGACAGAGAAATATTCAAATTTACCCATATTTGGATGATTTCCTGATTCAGGCGGACAGTCAGGAATTGCTACTTCAGCACCTGGAATTTGTAAAGAGACTTCTAACTTCTCTCGGGTACACCATCAATGAAAAGAAATCACAACTGCTGCCCAACCAAAAGATTGTATTCCTGGGAGCAAATTTGAACACAACTTCCCAGATGGCATTCCTCACTCAAAAAAAATAGTTTATTTGACAAACTACTTCAAACTAATGGCCACCAAAACCCAGCTATCTGCAAGAAAAATACTGCAAGCCCTAGGGTTCATGACCTCATGCATTCTACTAATTCCATATGCAAGACTGCGTATGAGGAAACTTCAATGGTACTTAAAAAGTCTCTGGTGTCAACATTCTCAGGACCTGGAAACACTGATTCCTATCATTCCTTGTCAAAGGGCAGAGTTCGTTTGGTGGGCAGAGGCCTGCAACCACAAGTGGCTTCCTTTCACTCAACCCCTCGCTGCCCAAACCCTGACAACAGACGCATCAGACTATGCATGGGGGGCTCACATGGCAGACAAACGCATTCAAGGCAAATGGAGCCCAGGACAAATTCCCCTGCATATCATTCAAAATGAAATGTTAGCTGTACAGAATGCGCTTACAGCCTTCAAATACCTTATCCTTTCAGGACAACTCCTGATAAAGACAGACAACACCACAGTTATGTGGTACATAAACATGTAGGGGGGAACCTATACCCACTCTGCAGGTTAGCCATGGCCCTGTGGAACACAGCCTTGAGCAACCAAGTGCATCTGCAAGCTCAATTCCTGCAGGCAAACAAAATTCACTGGCAGACGACTTAAGCAGAAATCTACTGGAGTCACACGAGTGGAAACTAGAACCCAACTCATTCAAACTTCTAATCCACAGGTGGGGGACAGCAGAGGTGGACCTCTTTGCCTCCCCTCAAAACCATCAATTGAGCATATTTTGCACCTGAAATCCTCACAGCCAAGTGTGGAAAGTGTCTGCTGTATCCTTTACTTGGGAGAACCTCTCAATTTATGCCTTACCCCCTCTGCCCCTCTTCTAAAAAGTACTACTCAGGATCAAACAGGACAGACCAAGGACAATCCTTATTGCCCCACACTGGCCACACCAGCACTGGTACCCACTTCTACACAGTCTGACGGCAGTGCCACCCTGGCACCTACATCAGACCCCCTCCCTTCTGTCCCAGTAGGAGGGACAGATTTTGCATCCATAGCTGCAAACCCTGAACCTTGCAGCCTGGCTTATCCCCTGAATACACCACCAGCAACCCTCAGCAAACAGGTCCTGGACATCATCCTTGAGGCCAGAAGGCCTAGTACTAGGAACTCCTATTCAGAAAAGTGGAAAATATACTGTTCTTGGAGCCAGTCTCAAGGAAAGGACACAGCCATGCCCACCTTACCTCAAATCTTCGATTACCTAGTGGAGCTGCTCCACAAAGGCTTATCCTTCTCATCAATTAAGATTTATGCCTCTGCCATCTCAGCTCATTACAGTACTGAGCCACCTCTCTTTTCTCAGCCTCTCATCAAACAGTTCCTGAGAGGCGCTAACAATTTAAGATCCAGGAGGAGAGCTCCCACCCCTGCCTGGGACCTCAACTTTGTACTAGAATAGCACACGCTTCCCCCTTTTGAGCCTGCTGCTGCAGCACAGTTAAAATTCCTCTCTTGGAAAACAGCTTACTTCTAGCCAACACTTCAGCAAGAAGAGTGTCTGAGTTGCAGGCACTAATGGCTGTGGAACCCTTCATTATTTTCCATGCTAACAGGGTTTCCCTCAGGACTAACCCATCATTTATGACCAAGGTGGTATCCAATGTGGCTTTAAACCAATCTATATATTTACCAACCTTTTTCCCTAATCCTCAGAATAAAGGGGAAAAGATCCTGCACTCCTTGGACATGCACAGACAGCTCAGGTTCTACCTTGAGAGGACTAAGTCTTTCAGAAAATCTGACCAGCTGCTAGTCAGCTTTGCTACAGGGGCAGAGGGCAAGGCCATTTCAAAGCAAACCATTTCCAAATGGATAGCACACCACATCCATTTCTGCTACAAACACCTTGGAAAACCTACCCCACAGGGGATCAGAACTCATTCCACTAGGCCTACCTCAACCTCTACAGCATTTCTCAGGGGAGTCCCTACCAGGGACATCCTGGAAGCTGCAACCTGGAGTTCTGTACACACCTTCACCAAGCATTACCACTTACCTATCTTTTCTAAATCCAGAGCTGGATTTGCCACAGCAGTCTTACAAGACCTGCTAGCTAGCCCTAATACGTCTTGACTGCCTCCACCCTTCCTCAGCTTTGGGAATCAACCCAAGTGTGATGACTGCAACAGTGAAACACGAAGAACATAGTACAGTTGTGTACATTTATCATAAATGTAGATGTTCGAGTGTATTCACTGTTGCAATCCTGGTTACCCTCCCTCCAGCCCCCTGACTTTTCTATTCTTTCTACCTATCCTCTTTTTGGTCATATCTTATGGCAATGGTATTTACTTTTTACTGGAGGCATTCCACAACATGTAATTGCTTCCTATTTTGGGGGCTCCTGACATCTGGGGCGTGAAAAATTGATTTAATAACATTGGCTGCATGTTTTATACCCCTGACAACCTGACATCATGGAAGAGACGACAGCATCTGACGCAGAAATCCCAAGACTCTGATATTCGGGCCGGCTGAGGGCTACCTGCAGGCAGATAACCCAAGTATGATGACTGCAACAGTGAATACACTCAAACATCTACATTTATAGTAAGTGTACACAACTGTACTTTTCCAGTTTTATCTGAATTCCATTCCTTCTGATTCCACAGTGTATGATCTTGACTCTCGACACAAACTTTTCACAAATCCAATCTGCATCCTCACTATTTCCCCTTTTTTTCAATAAACTGAGCAGTTTGCTGGTTTTATCATAGTAAGAATTCTGGAACAAACACTTTTTCAACAGTTGGGCTTTTACTGCGTTGTTGTTTTTGGCACATGGAACCAATAAATTACTGCTGATTGGTAATGTGGTTCTGGTTTGTCTCAATATAAGACTCTAGGCAGTTGAACCAAGATGATTATCACGAGGAATTTTTGAGGTTCAGCATGTTTAGGAAAACATCGGTATTATCACATTTGGATTTCTCCAACAGCTGCTTTGCACTTTGAACTACATGTTCAGCCAAGCTGTTTGACTGAGGGTATTCAGGACTACTCGTAATATGAACAAAGTCCTGCGTTTCTGTAAATTTCTTGAACTGCTGACTTGTAAACTGTGCACCATTGTCAGAAATAACTGTACGGACTACCATGGACAAAACAATATATCTTCAACTTAATAATGAGAGTACTGGACAATAGGTTAGGAAGTAGGTCAACCTCGAACCAATTTGAATAAGAGTCCTCTAACATCAAGTAATGTTGACCATTCTACTCGAAGATATCTGTGGCTACTGTTGACCAAGATAGTTCAGGAATCTGGCTTAATTGAAGTGGTTCTTTTTGTTGCTGTGACTCTGTACCATTACATACTGAACAAGATGAAGGTACTTTCTCAATATCTCTTGACATAGAGGGCCAAAATACTAGTCCTCTTGCCCTTCTTTTGGTAGAAACAGTTCCTGGGTGGCCACAATGCAAGATCGTAATGTACTGTTTTTGCAAGGACTTTGGAACAATCACATTTGGACCTTTCGTGATGATACCATTGTCTGACAAAATCTCATCTCTGTATGGAAAATATTGCTGCACTTCTATTGGTAAACAAGATTGTTTTGAAGGCCATCCTCAACTGATAAAGATGTTGATCATCTGGAGAATTGGATCTGAAGCTGTGTGTATGTGTGTTCTAAGCTCATCACTTCCATGACTTCAAAATCAAGTTGCTCATTGTTATGCTGTTCTGTGTTTTGTCTGGGTAATCTGGATAAGGTATCAGCAAGATAAAGAAGTTTGCCTTTTGTGTAAACAAGATTGAAATTGTCATTTTGCAATTTGAGCATCATGTATTGCAATCTGGCAGGACCTGTTACGTATTGGCTTTCTCAAAGTAGTGACTAAAGGTTGGTGGTCAGTTTCTATCTGGATAGGTCGGCCATAAATATAATCATGAAACTTTGAACATGCAAACACAATTGCCAAAAGCTCTTTCTCAATCTGGGTATATTGCATCTCGGTTTGGGTAAGAGTTCTTGATGCGTAAGCTACTGGTATACCCTCCTGAAGAATGAGTGCACCTGTACCAAATGTAGAAGCATCATAAGAAAGAGTAACTGGTTTATTAGCATCATAATAGCTTACAGTTGGTGAGTTGACAATTTTCTGTTTCAGGACATCAAATACTCTTTGGTGTAGCTCTGACCATGACCAAATTACATCTTTGCATGTCAGTTCTCTTAGCGGTACTGAAGGTTGGCTTAAATCAGGAAGGAACTTGCCTAGATAGTTGGCCATGCCAAGAAAATGTTGGAGGGCCAGTGAAGTCTTTCAGCGTGTGATGGAACAAATTATTGTCTGGCTGTCCATGTGGTATTATATTAGACAATATTCTTGTAGGAGGCAAAGTTGAAGACGAACATAATAGAGACCTCAAGAAAGTCCTGGAAAGAGCACGTGAAGTGAATCTTAAGCTGAATCCTCAGAAGTACAGATTCAATCTACAAGAAGTTACTTATGTTGCTCACTTGTTTACCAGTTCAGGCTTACAGCCAGATCCTTCGAAGCAAACAGCAATTCTTGAGATGCCTGCTCCAGACAATGTTCAAGCCCTCAAATGTTTTCTTGGCTGTATTTCTCACTTCCGTGACTTCAAAATCATGTTGCTCATTGTTATGCTGTTCTGTGTTTTGTCTGAGCAATCTGGATAAGTTATCAGCAAGATAAATAAGTTTGCATTTTGTGTAAACAAGATTGAAATTGTCCTTTTGCAATTTGAGCATCATATATTGCAATCTGGTAGGAGCTGTATGCATTGACTTTCTCAAAATAGTGACTATAAGTTGGTGGTTAGTTTCTATCTGGATAGGTGAGCCATAAATATAATTAGAAATCTAATCATGAAACTTTGAACATGCAAACACAATTGCCAAAAGCTCTTTCTCAATCTGAGCATACTGCATCTCTGGTTAAACCGGACAATGCCCTGGAGTTTATCCTTATGCAAATCACCCTAGACAAAGTCCCATACCATATCCTAGCAAGCTATAGATCATCCTCTGTGTCCCTAGAATCCCATAGGTTGTACCTAAACCTAATGGAGATGCTTACTATTAAAACAAATACCCTATTCATGGGAGACTTTAACTACCCTTGTGTAGACTGGGAAGCATGCACTGCCTCATACCCACAGGTACAATTCCTGGACTTTATTAACACAATACCCTTGACCAGATAGTGTGTACACCCACCAGAGGTTTGAGCATACTGGACCTAGTACTTGCCAATAGGGGATAGTGCTGCCCCCATCTCCAGTGCATGTCCTCAGAGGTGAGGTCAGACCACAAAGCTGTCTTCTTTGAAATAAAAATCAAATTAGCAACCCCAGCAAACCCTGTAACAGTTAGGAGCTCTTTCAAAACAAACTTAATTCTATTAAGTGATAGCTTGTCAAAATTCAATGCCCCTCCCAACCCTGAGTTCAGAGCATCCTATGCAGAATTGGTTACAGAATCCCTCTACAACCAAGTAAACAGCTGTGTAGATGTACCTACAAGAAATAAGCCCAGAACAAACTCTAAAAACATGGAATAGGTTAAATAACAAATGGAAAAAAGTCATGAGTAAAATCAGGAAAGGCTACTCCCATAATGATAGGAGCTCTGTAATTAAACTAAACAAGAAATTAAGATGACTAATTAAGCCCAACAAGGTCAATTATGTGGTCAAGATAGCCTCACTGGCTAAAGACAACCACAAGGCCTTTTACAGCTATGTCCAAAACCTCAAAAGCAGCACGCATTTGTGTTCCAAATGGTGATGAATGGTGCCACCTTCACTGAGCAGAGCAAGATAACAGATTTGCAGGCTGACAAATTCAGCCCAAACTTCACCCCCTCCCCTCCTTCCTCCCCTCATGAAATACATTATAACGTACCTTCCCCCACCAAATATTAACAGAGAGCAGGTCCTGGTGATGCTCACTATGGCCAACACCATCAGTGGACCACTACAGTATCCCAGAATGCCTCATAAATAGCTTGAAATATGACCTATCAGGACCAGTTGAGTTACTTTTCAACTCTAGTGTCAAAACAGGCTTCATACCACGAGAGTGGAGAACTGCAATAGTTGTCCCACTTCACAAGGGTGGACCATCAACCAGTCCAGGAAACTACAGACCTATTAGTCTGACTAGTCTAGTATACAAAGCCTTGGAACAAATTATTATGGAACTGATCAACAAAGATATAGGCAACTTTCAGATACTGGACCCCAACCCGGTTTGGCTTTGTCAATGAAAGGTCATGCCTACTAAACCTGGAGGACTTCTTTGAGAAGGTCAACAAGGCAATGAATAAGGGGAAAATGGTACATACCACCTAGCTGGACCTGGTTAAGGTTTTTGATACAGCACCCTACTTGGGTATAGGTGACAGACTCACTGAACTAGGCATAACACCCCTACATAACTCACTAGATTGCCAGCTGGCTATCAAACAGGACCCAGGAAGTCAGGATTGGTGAAACCACCTCTACTAAAAGACTGGTCACCAATGGAGTACCTCAGGGTTCTATGCTAGGATCACTCTTATTTGGCATCTACTTTTCAGAGGTAAAGGCTAACGTCAATGGCCTTTGGCTGACCAACTTTGCAGATGACTAACTCCAGATTGGGAGATATGATAGATCATAGCTGTGTCAGTATAGTAGGGTGTAGTGCAGTTTGGATCACAGCAATTTGTAAAAGTAAAATCTGTCTAGCACCCTGTGAAATAAGAACACTGAGCCTAACTTCAGTAACTGCAATTTACTTTTATTAACCTTAAATCCTAATTCTGCTAACTGAGTCAAAAGAAAAATAGTGTTTTGATTACAATCATGTACAGTTCTTGAAGATAAAAGCAAGTAATCTACATATTGAATCAAAAATCCACAATGAAATTTAATTGTATCTAATTGCTTCTTCATTTCTCTAGAGAAAATGGTTGGGGATTCTATATACCATTGTGGTAATCTAGTTGAATTGTACTGCTGACCTTTACAAGTAAAAGTAAATAGATATTGACTATCTGGATGACAAAGATGGAAAATAATGTAGATGAAATACTGATCACTGAGAAGATTGTGGCATTAAAAGGGCAGAGCTCAGTATCATTGCATGGATAGGAACAACTGCACTTTTTTAACATCTTTATTAAATTATAACTTAAGACATACACATACATTAACAGAAAAGAAAACAAACCATTTTAATATGCTTACTTTTCAATGTAATATACATCATATGTATTTTCTTTGCTACTATCATCAGTCCAACATTACAATAAATTACTGAAGTCCTGCCTTCCCTTAAACCTTAAAGGGTTTGGGTTCGGCATAATGGTTAAGGTGTTTGTCTTACAAACACAAGGTGCAGGGTTTGATTCTCAAATGGGATAATTGGCTAGGCATAAAATGGCACACAAGGGCAGTTAGCCTAGTACTAACCTATGAACCTATAAGAAGCTCACTGTCCTCCTCCTGAACAGCATTATGCACATATTGTTCCCACAATCTCCATTTACTTTGTTGTGTTCTGGTCTTGTGCCACTAGGTAGAGATAGAGGAAGGCAGAAGGAGGGAGACAGTTAGTGGATGTGATTAGGACTGGATTGTCCTGTTCCTGTTGTACTGATGTTTTCTGTTCCTGTTGTAGCTTTGAATGGTTGGATTAAAATCTTAATATTGAACTTGGAGTCTGTTTATATTAATCATCTGGCAACTTAGCAATTTGGTGATGAGGTACTTACTTGTTTCTGCTTGCTTACAATGGCTGTTGCTGCTACTTCTTTTCCTCCATTTTGCTATGCCCAGGTGAACCTGCTGTACTATTTGATATGTGGCTGAAAATGTTGAATAATTAGATGCTTTTTGTTGGCTCATCAGGAGATGAATTGCCAGAAGCGCACAAAAAAGACACTTCTCCTTCATTCTCTGGGAACAGAAGGTCAGAGACTGTTTTACATGCTTCCATGCCAAGGTATGTCACTGGAGGATGCCATTAGGGCTTTGCAAGCTCATTTTGCTCCATGGAGAAATGTTGCTGAGCGGCATGCTTTTAGAAAATGTGCTCAGGCTGCCCATGAAACTATTCCTCAGTCTGTGGCTGCATTATGAGACTTAGCAGTTAAATGTGAGTTTGATAATAAACTGGATGAAATGTTACATGATCAGTTGGTGGAACGTGTGTCTAGTCATCGTATATGTGAACGATTGCTTTTAGAACCCGACTTGACTTTGGATAAATCTGTTATGATTGCTATGCAAATTGAAGCTGCAGGTGAGCAAACAAAGTTTATTTCGGGTGATAGACCAGTCCCGGTACAGACTTTACATACCTAATCTCTGTATGCTGCTGGTCGCCACCACCACAGGCCCTCTTTCAAGCTCCCGCCTGTTTCACAACCTACAGCTGCTATGCCTTCTGCAGCCTCCTTTTGTGCTTGTTATCATTGTGGATCTGATACGCATCTTGCCAATAATGAACACTGTCCTGCTGCTTCTGTTAAATGTAACAAGTGCCGAAAGACTGGTCATTTTGCACGTGTTTGCCATTCTTTGTATACATGCTGTGTAAAGGAAGTTGCCACACCCAGGCTTCAGATCCTTTACTTAAGTGACCATTCATCATCTGAGAAAATCTGTTGCCATGTCACAATGAAAACTTCAGCTACAACTGCACTTGTAGATCTAACTGCAGATTCTGTATCATCAGTATCCATTTTACCTAAATGTATATATGATGCATACTTTCAATAAGAAACCTTTATTGCCACCTTCAGTTAAGTTAGTGACTTATTCCCGTTCTCCACTTCCTGTACTTGGCTGCTTACCAGTTACTGTGTCCAAAGATGATGTTGCGTGGTCTACATCTGTTTTTATTGTGTAGTCTGGACCTGCTTTGTTTTAATGTCAGTACTGTCTTACCATGTGCTACCACAAACTTGGTTCTTGTCATGTGTCTTTCTATAGCCTCATTATCTCCTATGAACCCAAAGTTAAAGTGCAGAGCTTAATTGCCTTGTTCAAGCAGGGATTATTGAAAGAACTGATGCTTCTCCCTGGGTCTCGCCCTTTGTGGTGGTTCAAAAGAGGACTGGTGGTATTTGCCTATGCGCTGATTTGAGAGAACCTAATAAAGCTATCATTACGGACAGTTTTCCTCTTCCACATAGTGATGAAATTCTGTCCTTGGTGAAAGGAGCAACAGTGTTCTCTACCATTGATTTAGAAAGTACATACTTTCAGCTTTTGCTTCATGAAGACCGACATGACTTGACTGCCTTTATTACTCATTATGGCTTGTTTCCATTTTGCTGGGTTCCATACGGGTTGGCATCTGCTCCATCTGGATTTCAAAAGGTGTTTGCTACAATTTTCCGGGGTTGCCATATGTTGCAAAGTACTTAGATGATATAATTTTGTGGGGACGCATACAGGCTTACCATGATTGGACACTACAAGGAGTTTTTAAATGCATAAAAGATGCAGGATTACAGGTAAATGAATCAAAATGTCATTTCAGTCATGCCAGTTTGCATTTTCTGGACCTACTTTTACAACAAAAGGTATACAGCCTGATCAGGAGCATGTTGAGGCTTTTCTGTATGCCCCAGTTCCCACCAATGTTTCCAAGTTACATTCCTTCCTTGAACTTGCACCTTGGTATAATAAGTGTATTCCACACTTTGCCACAATTGTAGAACCCCTACGTGCCTGCCTTCACCAAGATATGCCATTTTTCTCATCTGAGGAAGCTCTGCACAGTTTTATGTCAGTAAAACAGTGGCCAATTGACAGTCCAGCCTTGGCTTTATGTGATCCTGATTTGCTACTGTAGTTTCTACTGATGCATCCAATTATGGGCTTGGAGGTGTCCTTGCTCAAGTTCACCTTGACCATACAGGACAGACTGTTGTCTTTGCATCTAGGACTCTTACTACTGCTGAAAGGAAATATTCTACAATTGAAAAAGAGGCTCTTGGATGTGTGTGGGCTGTTTGAAAATGGAGAACTTACTTGTAGGGTTGAATATTTACTCTCTGTGCTGATGACCAAGCATTGACTACACTACTGTCCTCAAAAGGATCTGATCGGGCAAGCATGTGGGTTGCATGCTGGGTAGCATGACTGCTGTCTTTCAACTATACTGTTGCTTATCATCCTGAGTCAGAGAATTACATTGCTCATTGTCTCTCTCGCTTGCCCTTGCCTGCTACTGCTGAAGATATTTCTGAACCTGAACCTGAGTTTGTGGTGATGTTGTCTGCTGCTTTAACTGCCCTGTCACCTGGTGAATTTGCCTGTGCCTCTGCCTCCTGCAATGAGTTGTCTGCTCTGCGAAACCAGTTTACCAGTGATTGGTCTGCTTCTCTTAATGCAGTGGACACAAACATGCATCCATATTTAAATTACTAGATGAACTCAGTGTACAAGATGAGTTTGTGTACAGTGGCACTTGTCTCATTGCTCTTGTTTCTCTGTGCCACATGAAGGCCACCAAGGCATGGTGAGAACCAAACAGCTGCTGTGTGAACTGCGCTGGTGGTCAGGTATGGATGACATGGTTACAGCTCAAGTTAAAAATTGTCAACTCTGCAAATCTTCTGATAAGACTCCCAATCCTTCAGTGGCACCTTTGCATCCGAAACATGGCAAAAGCTGGCCATAAATGTAGTGGGTCTATTTGAAATGAATATCTGGAATTGTCGCTATGCCATAACCCTCACTGATTATCACAGCAAGTGGCCAGAAGTTGCTTTCATCGCCTCTGTCACTATTCAAAATGTTATAGACTTCCTTACTTCAGTTTTTAGCCTATTTGGACATCTGCGTGTCATTGTATCAGATAATGGATATCAATTTACCTCTGCTGATTTTGTAGCATTTCTGGCTGAAAGAGATATATAACACATACATACTTCAGTATACCACCAAGCTGCAAACGGTGTCATTGAAAAATTTCATCATGTTCTCAAAGGTTGAATACAATACTGCTGTCTTACAGGCGAAACCTTTGAAACTAGTTGTTTCAGAATTTCTTCAGGTATATCGTGCAACACCACATTCTACTACATAAGCTTCCTCTTTTGAATTGCTTCTTGGCCAGAAAATGTGAACATGCCTCAAATCCTCCTGTTTCCTGCACTGTTAATGGTGATACTGTTGGTAAAAGGATTTCTTCTCTTCAAGAGAAAATGAAAAAAATATTCTGATACTAGATGTGGAGCATGGCTTCCTCATTTTCAAATGGGGGACAAGGTGCGTATTCAGAATCCACTACATTTTCCAAAAGAACATCCACAATTTTCACAACTTGTGGAAATTCAAAAGGAAATTAGTCTATGTACTTACTTGTTGGCAGACGGAAAAAAATGGCATTCTTCCCACTTATCTAAGTCAAATACACCTGAGATGAGTAATGCTTCAGGGGATGCTCCAGTAGAATTCCCTCTTCAATCTACAGTCACACCAATTCCTGAATCTCCTCACATTCCTCCAGCTCGTGTGAGAAAGAGACCTTGTTGGCTTGAGGACTCTGTCACATAAATATAAATGTTGATGTAATTCAGTGTTCATTACAATGTTGGTGATGTTTAATTTACATATTGTAAGTGCAGTAGTGATGTTCTTAAGTAGGGGGAATGTGTTGTGTTCTGGTCTTGTGCTACTAGGTGGAGGTAGACGAAGGCAGAAGGAGGGAGACAAAGTTACTGGATGTGATAACAACTGTATGTTCCTGTTCCTGTTGTACTGATGTTTTCTGCTCCTGTTGTAGCTTTGAATGGTTGGATTAAAATCTTTAATATTGAACTTGGAGTCTGTCTGTATTAATCATCAGGCAACTTAGCATACTTCTATATAATTTTCTCCTTCCCTTATATAAAGATCCTTCTTCCATTTCTTTTATCTATTTCATAATATTCAGTACCTCAAATACAGTTGGTGTAAACTTTGATTTCCATTTTCTAGTAATTGCTTTTTGGCCAACCAACAAAATTAAACTTAATAAGGCCATATTATGTTTAAGCAATTCAGATGCCATTTTCTATCCCAAAAGAATAATTTCCTTACTTAAAGGCATTTGCTCAGACAATATTTCTGATAGAGTACTCAGTGGGGAATTTTTAGAATCTTTCAACCCATTACACTCCCAAAACAAAGCTTCCAAGTTACTTATTCCTTCTCTATCACACTTCCATCATTTGCTATCTACCTGAGGAAAAATTCTTTTAAGTCTGCTTGGGGATATAAAGATACCTATTGAAATACTTCCAAGAAAAGACCCAAAACCTTCTGGACTTGGTTACTTACTTGGGAGCCATGCATATGTCTTCCTATTGTTTTCTTGTAAATTGCTTTTCCATTCTCTTTTCCCAATCTTTTCTAACCTCCTCTGATCAATTCTTATAGTTATCATGCAGCATTTTATATACCCTACTAATTATCCCCTTTTTAACAGTTGTTTCTAGTCTAGGTATCTAAAAACTCTGCCAGTGCAGGTCTTTTACTCAGAATTCCCCTATCCCTTTCTGTTTATCTGTACTCTGAGAGAAAGTCTTGGTAGGGAAGGCAGTCTGTAGCCTGTGATCCAGATGTCTTCTTGGCTTCAACCGACTCTATTACTTTTCCTTCTTGAGTTATTTGTTCCCAATATCTTGGTTCCTTTGCCAGATTTCTCCAGTAAATTCCAGACCCCTATTGCCTGTTTTCTGTACCCCTATCTGCATTCATCCCTATTGGCAAAATCTCCTTTCTCCATTCACATATTGGCTTAGTTCTTAGAATACTTTCTGCTACCTTACGAACATAATATTTTGTATGGTTCTTATTATCCTCCTTAAGCATCAGGAACAACTGAAAATGTTGGCACTAGTACAGCATTCACTACACATAAATCTTGTGCACACCAATATGTACTTTTTCCATTTTTCTTATCTAGTAAAATAGGAGTATTACAGTGACTGTGGCTTGGGATGATGATACCTTATTATAACAAGGCAGAAATAACAGATTTGATTAACTTCTCTGCTTCTACCAACAATGGATACTGAACTACCACAAGCAGATGCTCACAAGGATTGAATATTATACAGGCAGGTTCAGAGTCCAGTATGAGCCCTACCTCATTGTCATGGCTAGTCCAGAGCTGCAGAGGGGTGAAATTTAATTCCTCCATGCCAGAAGTTTCTACTTTCTGTTCTGCTGTTATAGAAGCAAAAAGAGCATCTTCATCTGAACAGTTTGTTAATGTAATCCTAAAGATTCATTAGGCATATCTAAAAATACACCATTGGGTGTGCAGTAAACAGTACATTCAAATTTATGTAGCAAATCTCTACCTAACAGATTTTAAAAAATCTGAATTTCCTACAATAAAAGCATGCTGATCTTTTACTGGACTAATCCAAATAGAAACAGGTTTAGTTTTTGAATAATCGAAAGGAATTCTGGACAGACTTACACCCCGAATTGTGTGTTTAGAAAGTGGAAGGTGTTCGGCATCTACTTAAGTAATGAAAGATCTAGCAGCTGCTGTATCTACAAGAAATGTTATAGATGTATTTTGTACTGTAACACAGACATAAGGATCATCTTGAGCAGTCGGTACCAAGGGAAATAATTGTAGTTCCTGCTCATGGCTGTCCTAACAAGTTTGCTGCTACACTGGTGGCTGCCAAGCAGTATTCCATATTGGAAGGTTTCTTTCAGGTCACTTTAATGTGGAACATTTGGTGAATTTGCTTGTGGTCCAGCTAATGGACATTTATTTTGCCAGTGCCCCATCTGACCACAATTAAAACAAGTATTTAAATGTGGTGCACATTGCAGTACCTGTGATGAATCAGGGGATAATAATTTTTCTGATACTGTCCTGGGGTGGCTGAAAGAATTGGACTGTACCTCTTCTCCCATGATTTCTTATTATCTTTCCCTGCACACAGAAGTCTGCATTGAATTGCTGGAGATGAATAACTTTGTCTTTTGTTACTTTTTCTCCCTAAGTGTATTATCTGCTATATGTTGTGCCTAATTCACAGTTTCATGGATGCCTAAGCTTGGCCAGTTCAAACAGACATTTTTAATCTGTTCTTGTACTGATGGTAACAGATCTTTGTACAAAAGCTGCTTGTAACCCACTCGCTGCTCCCAGATGTCCAGAGAAAGCTTCAGATGCATCTATTATGCACTGGAAACATGATCAATAGATTCATTCTCTCTCTGCACAATAGCTTTTATTCTTGCCCAGATAGGGGCAGGGAGCATGTTGTGGTAATGGCTTTTAAGAGGTTATTTCTAGCAGCTATAAATCCATCATCTTATGTTTCAGAATGTTATCAGCTATGTTAGGTTTCTCCATATTTTCCTAAAAATATTGGGAGGTATGGAGGCTTTTAATATGATTCTCAGGTCTTTGATAGTAGGGCTTTGCAACTGTAACTGCCCTTCTAAGATTTTTGCATATTTTGCTGAGTGTGTTCGAATAGGAGGGACAGAATGTACAATGGTTTGAAAATCCACTGCAGTCCATGACCATACCACTCGTATAGTAGGTTCAGCTTCACCATCTCTAGCCGCAGTGGGGTTTGGTACTTCTTGGAAGGGGTACATTCGTGTAGAAGGTATATCAAAATCAGTAGAATAGTCAGAATCTGTCTCTTCTCTTGCAAGTTGATGTGCAGGGGCTGTTAACTGATATTCTTTCCTGATGATAATAATCTGAAGTTGAGTAATAATGTGCATAATTTTACCCAAAGTTTTAGTTTGTGCTGACTGGCATTCATTAGCAGCTCTTTTAGTTTTCCTGCCATACTTATGTTTGTGATATAATTGTTTCCCTTTATTAGCTATACACATAAACACTTGGTCTGAGGGTATTACTGAATGATGTTGTTGACAGAGTCTAGTTTTATACCCCAACTCAGAGTGGCGACTGGAAATGCTGGAAGTAACTTGGGCTCTATCTGGGGAAGTGGTAGTTGTTTCTGCAAAACTCACCTTCACCTGCCCTGTCAGACAAGGAGAACTGTCAGCTTCTTGAGGCACAGGTAGGTCACAAAGTGGAGGGGCTGCAGAAGGTAAAGGAGGCCAGTCATCTTCAGATGATTCTGGCTGTGTGAGTGATAATGTTTCTCACTGTCTAAACAAGTACATATTCCAGGAAGGGAATTTTTTAATCTACACACATTTTTGTAATGTATTCATTGTTTTATTAGCTGCTTGCAACTGTGACTTTAACTAGCTGAGTTATATTTTAAGCTTCTAAGTAGAGATTCCATTTCCTTATTTTTAGATTCTTCTTGCCAGTCATTAAAAGCTGACCAGCAAGAGCCTGGTACTTTGTTACCACAGTGTTTCGGTTTATTTTTCATATTTTCTAAAAAAAAAATTTTATCAAAAGTACCTTTTTCCAGAAACTGTAAAGCACTATCATTTCTCTTCAGCTCAGACCATTTTACCAAATCATTACAGCTGTGTCTGACATACTTATTAAAGATATACCTTCCTGGAGTCTCATACTCTGGCTGTTTTAAACCACTTCTACTGGCGCCCATTCTAAAAATCCACTCTCATACTAAAAGGATAGATCTGTGACTACAATTAGGGTCACTCACATTCCCAATGAAGGGATTCTCTGTTCTTTTCTGTATATTTGATTAGAACCAGCTCTCACTTCTGAAAAGGATACTCTGTCCTTCTGACAGGAAAACTCAGTCCCTGTGACAAGTATAATACTTTGTCCCAGTAAGTACTGATTAAAGGAAAACTCTACCTAGAACTAAAAAAAAAAATCAGTTTTTTTCACTCTAGCTTTGTTTTCTGATCTATTTTAACACCGCAAAATAATTCTAAGTGCTTTATTTGTAATTTTAGTCTGTTTTCCACAATATGGCTACCAATAGGGCTTGCTGTATTAATGTGATCTTGTTCTCCCTCAACCATTTCTCTTTCCCATAATGCTTTGCATAACTCATGCCAGACATAAGGAAGTAACTGTGAATACCCATGCCATTATAGGCTCATAAGTGTGTACTAGGCTAATGACCCTAGAGCCTTTACAAGCATAGCCCATAAGATAACACTGGCATCGTACCACCCCACCTTACTTCCTACTGCCTGTACCAAGTAGAGCCACTGGAGTGATCCCTGGGGTGAATTTTTCTATTTCCCATCCACTTATCAAGATTTCTCTTGAAGAGGGCCAGTGAGGTGCTCTGCATGACATGTATTGGAAGTCTATTCCATAGCATGGGCAGTCTCTGGGTTATGAATATGTCCCTCCAGCATGTTCTGTTGATTGTGATAATGAGGTTGAGGTCTCTGGAGCATGTGGTGCGGAGGGATTGGGATTTATTTAGATGTAGCATTTCTAACACAGCTGGGTCAGACAGGGCTTTGTAAGTTAAATAGAGATCACCTCAAAGAAGATGATATGAGACAGAGAATAGTTGGAGTTTTTTAAATCTGACCATATAGGACATGTGTTTAAGGCCTAGAATCCTCTTTGTGAGGTACTTTTGCAGCCTCTCCAGTTGTTGTAGTTGTCTAGTGAGATACATGCCAAATGGGGCATTGTACTCAATGACTGGCCTAATGAGGGAAGAGTAGAGGGAGACAAGGACCTCTTTCTTCCTGGATGCAAAACCCTTAGTAATGAGATGTGCCACATAGAAGGACTTTCTGACCACAGTGACAATGTGGTGGTCAAAAGAGAGGTTGCTGACAAACTTTGTTTCCAGATTTATAATGCCTTCTGTGTTCAGTAGACCACCATCAATGTGGAAATTCAAGGGAACCGGGTTTTTCCCAAGGGGGATGACAACACATTTTTTTTGGTATTGAGCTTAAAGCCATGGTTCTGACACCAGTCGGTGTCATTGAGGCCTTTATGTAGGATGCCAACATCACTTGGGGAGTTAATAATAGCTCCCAACATGCAACCATCTGTGAACTTTGTCAGTCAGAGTCCCTTCATGTTGGCCTGGACTTCAGAGAAGTAAATACCAAACAGGAGAGGACCCAGGACCAAACCCTGGGGGACTCCACTCATGACTGGTCGGCAGTCTGACTTGGAGGCAGCTACTTTCACACTGTGGGTTCAATCTGTGACCCAGTTTGCAACCCACCTAGTGATATAGGGGTTGATGCCTAGCTTACTGAGTTTTTCTATGATTCCTGAGTGGGGAATGGTATCAAAGGCCTTGGCCGGATCAAGGTAGGCTGTATGAACCACCTTGCCTTCATCCACAGCTCTGGTGACTGACTCAAAAAAGTCAACCAGGTTGAGCAGTCATGATCTACCCTTCACAAAACCAAACCGTGTAGAATCCAGAGTTTGGAGATTCCCTATATCCTTGTTAATTAGGTCCACAATGATGCGTTCCATAGCTTTACATATCAGACTCATCAGGCTAATTGGGTGATAATTCCCATGGTCTGTAGTCGTTCCTCCTTTGTGGAGAGGGATGACTGTAGCAGTGCACCATTCAGTAGGGACAAAGCCTGAGGTGAGGCTGTGATTAAACAGGGCACACAGATGAGGTGCCACTTCACTCAGCCAGGGATATTGTCAGGTCCCATAGAAGTTGTATTCTTGGCCTTGGACAGTGCTGTTTTAACCTGTGCAGCAGTAATACAGGGTGCCTGGCAATCTACTGGTATTGTGATTGGTCCTTTGGGGGGGAGGAGTAAAGTTAGTACTGAAACTGTTGGCCAGTATATTGGCAATATCTGTTGGTTCAGTATAGGAGATACCATTATGCAGTAGCTCAGAGGAAATCTGGGTATTGCCGTGGAGATTCTTTACATAACTATAGAAGGCCTTGTGGTTGTCTTTACTATCTGCTGCAATTCTGTTTTCATAGCTAGCTTTAGAGGGTTTCATGAGGGATCTCAACCTTTTGTTGAAGCTGATAAGGGAGTTTTTCCAGTCTTGGGACTTCACCTTATTCTGCATCAGTTTCCTCCTTTTGTTGTAGAGTTTGATTATGGTAGGGGGACCTCCAGATTGGCTTCCTTTTTTTTTTGAGGAGAGCATCTTAGTTTTATTGAGTATGGCAAGAACCATGCATTTGTGTATGTGTTCATACAGTGCACTGATGTATGATTCAGTGGTCATGCAACTATTCTCTATTTGCATGGGTGCTATGAAGTTAGCCACCTCTGTTTTTAGAAGCCCAAAGTTAGCTTTGGAGAAGTTTTTCATAGTGGTAACCTTTGTGGGGGGGGGGGGGGGTTGATTTCCAAGGTGATTAGTTTGTTGTCGAATCTAACCAGGGAGGAATTGACTATTGGTGTAGAGCAACGGTTGCCCATGTTAGTAATTACCAGGTCAAGGATGTTGCTACCTCTACTGAGGGTAGGAACGAGCTGGTCCAGAGTATTGAAATTAATGAATTCCAGAAAGCATTGGGCAAGTGTATTGGGTCATGAGTAGTTTTCCCAGTTAATGGAGGGGTATTTGAAGTTGTCCAGTATGAGAGTGTTAGGTTGGACCCTAATACTCTCCAGGGAGCTTTGTGTAAGTCACTGTTATCTTCTTTACCTTGTGTAAAATGTCTGATTCTTTTTCTGTCTCTAATCACCCTAATTTATGTTTGGCTCGGACCTTGTTTTACACTATACTTAGAAGTTATCCTGCTACAGCTAGAAAAGTAGTTAATTTGCAGGCCTTTATTCAGGTTTTTGTTTTGTATTTCAAGAGGAATTGATAGTCCCCCCCCCCCCCCCACACACACACACACACTACTGCAGAGGTGTTAAAATTGTCACTGCACTGAGAAATCCTTGCAGAATCAATTCCTCTTGGAATACAAAAGAAAATACTGAACAAAGGCATGCAGTTTAGTTACTTTTCTGGCTGTAGCTGGACAACTTCTAATTATAGCATAAAACAAGGTCTGAGCCAAACATAAATGAGGGTGATTAGAGACAGAAAAGAAGCAGTCCTTTTACAGAAGATAAAGAAGATAACAGTGACTCACACAAATCCCATTATATGTCAGTGGCATGGGAATTCACAGTTACTTCTTATGTCTGGCATGAGTCATACAAAGCATTATGGGAAAAAGAAAGGGTTGAGGGAGGACAAGATCACTTTGATACATCTAGCCCCATTGGCAGCTGTGTTGTGGAAAACAGGCTAAAATTACAAATAAAGCACTTAGAGTGATTTTGAGATGTTAAAATAGATCAGGAAACAAAGACAGAATGAAAAAAAAAACAGATTTTTTTTTTTAGATCTAGGGGTGAGTTTTCCTGTAAACTCCAGTAGCACACAGTTATAACTAAAGCATGTTAGTATAGTTGATCACACAGACATCCATTTTCCTTGATTCATAGAATTTACCCATTCACATTCACTCAAAGCCAGTGAAGAAAAATTTTGTAAAGCTTACCTGTAGAGGATTTAGACTGCTGAGATTTTAAATTGCATATTGCTATAGCAGAAATTTGCCTGACAGAGAGGGACACAAAAGGCTCAAAACTCAGTGTAACGCAGCAGCAAACTGTTAGGATGCCAAATAACTTTCACATGAAACAGTTCAGCAAAGAATAATAATATAGCAATAACCCATGCCTGGGTGTGGGTAATGCTGGATTTACCCACGGTTGGGGTGGTTTGGTCACAAGGGCGAAGCCCGAATGGCCAAACAAAGCCAACCGTGGGTAAATCCAGCATTACCCACACCCAAAGGTGGGTTATTGCTATTATACAATGACATTATTTCAGAAAAAAAAAAAATTACTTTTCTTAAATAATGGCATTGTATAATGCCTCCTTGTTGCCCTTCCGCAGCTGTCTGGCATTCTGCGGCAGTTCTGATGTACTGCGCATGCGTATGCCTATGCAGTACATCAGAACTGTGGGCAAAAGCAATGGAGAAAGCAAGATCTCCGTTGCTTTTTAAAAACTGTTTCGCTCTGTTAAATGAGTTTAACATAGCGAGACAGTTTTAAAAAAAGCAACGGAGAATCTTAGTTGCTATTTTTAAAGCTGTCTTGATATGTTAAACCCATTTAACATAGCGAGACAGTTTTGAAAAAAGCAACAGAGAAAGCATGATCTCCGTTGCTTTAAACTTTTTTGCTGTTAAATGGGTTTAACATAGTGAGACAGCTTTAAAAAAATAGAAACGGAGAATCTCCGTTGCCTTTTTTAAATCTGTCTCGGTATGTTAAACCCATTTAACATAGCGAGACAGTTTTGAAAAAGGCAACGGAGAAAGCAAGATCTCCGTTACATTTTACAAACTGTCTCTCTATGTTAAAGGAGTTTAACATAGCGAGACAGCTTTAAAAAAGCAACGGAGAATCTCCGTTGCTTTTTTTAAAGCTGTCTCCCTATGTTAAATGAGTTTTTTAAAGCTGTCTCCCTATGTTAAACTCGTTTAACATAGGGAAACAGTGAGAAAAAAAGAGTTGTACTAATGGAAAAAGTCCGGGCGACCGGACCTTTTTCCATTATTATAACTCTGATTTACAATGTAGATTTACAATGTGCACACTGACCAATCAGCATGCATGTTTTTGAATATTAATGGGGGGAGTTGTATAATCTCCTTTATTGCAGAGAAAGACATGTACTTGGGAGACTAAGAAATAAAGTTCCTGAATCCTCAAATTACAAGAATCAACATATTTGTATCTTTTTTCATTAAAAGCAACATTACTGTAAGACAGAACAGCCACCAACCAATTAGAAATTACCACTACAGCAATAATTTTGCTAAGATCACCTGATTGCTTTTTTTATGGCATTCCGTATTAGGCATGAGTTTTGAATTCTATGACAGAGCTTTCTGCTCAGAACACATCTTATACTTTTCTAAAACCTTTCTAACTCTGCCAGCATTTGCTAATTGTTTCATAGGTGTTTGCTAGGCTAATGACCACAAGGGTTTTTTTTAAGCCTAGCTATGGATCCCAAATCTCTGGCAAGTTCTGCTACCCTTGATAAGTGTAAGCAGAGGTTTGGGAGATGAAACATACAAGCAGGGGCCTGGGAGATGAACCATTTGCAGGCTGCCTGTGTCCATTAGAGACATAAGTGCAAAACCAGAGATGAATTTCCTTTTCCCCATCCAGTTGTACAAGTTACACTTGAACTGGGTTAGAGAGGAACTCTGCTTCCCATGGGTGGGGAATCTATTCCATTGACAGGGTAGTCTCAGTGATACATACCTATCTCTCCAGTATTTTCTGTTTATGCCACAGGCAAGGTTTAAGTCTTTAGAACAGGTAATTCTGGTGCTGTTTATTTTGCAAATATGCAGAAGGTCCATCAGATTGGAGTCTGACAACACCTTGTATGCCAAAATCCACAACCCTCCCACCCCCCACCCCATCCCACTCTCAAAGGTAACCACCATGAAAAACTTCTCCAAAGCTAACTTTGGGCTCCTAAAAACAGAGGTGGCTAACTTCACGGCACCCATGCAAATGGAGAATAGTTGCATGACTGCCGAATCATACAACTATGCACTGTACAAACACATACACAAATGCATGGATCTCACCATACTCAATAGAACCAAGATGCTGTCCTCCAAAAAAAGTAAGCCAATCTCATCCCCCGCCATAAACAAACTCTACAACAGAAGGAAGAAACTGATGCGGAATAAGGTGAAGTCCCAAGATTGGAAAAACTCCCTTATCAGCCTCAACAAAAGGTTGAGATCCCTCATCAAATCCTCTAAAGCTAGCAATGAAAACAGAATTGCAGATAGTAAAGGCAACCACAAGACCTTCTAGAGTTATGTAAAGAATTTCAGTGGCAATACCCAGATTTGCTCTGAGCTACTACACAATGGCACCTCCTATACCGAATCAACAGATATTGTCAATATACTGGCTGTCAGATTCAGTGCCAACTTTACCTGTCTCCCCTCAAAGGACACATCACAATACCAGTAGATTGCCAGGCACCCAGTATTACTGCTGTACAGGTTAAAACAGCACTGTCCAAAGCCAAGAATACAGCTTCTATGGGACCTGACAATATCCCTGGCTGTGTTCTACATGAACTACAGTGTGAACTGGCACCACACCTGTGTGCCCTGTTCAATCACAGCCTCAACTCAGGCTTTGACTCTACTGAATGGTGCACTATTGCAGTCATCCCTCTCCACAAAGGAGGAGTGACTACAGATCAAGGGAACTATCGCCCCATTAGCCTGACGAGTCTGATATGCAAAGCTATGGAACGCATCATCATGGACCTAATAAACAAGGATATAGGGAATCTCCAAACTCTGGATCCCACACAGTTTGGTTTTGTGAAGAGTAGATCATGCCTGCTCAACCTGGTCAACTTCTTTGAGTCAGTCACCAAAGGTGTGGATGAAGGCAAGCTGGTTCATACAGCCTATCTTGATCTGGCCAACGCCTTTGATACCACTCCCCACTCAGGAATCATAGAAAAACTCACTAAGCTAGGCATCAACCCCCAATATCAGTAGATGGGTTGTAAACTGGCTCACAGATAGAACCCCCCCATGGGAAAGTAGCTGACTCCAAGTCAGCCTGCCCACCAGTCATGAGTGGAGTCCCACAGGGTTCGTTCCTGGGTCCTCTCCTGTTTGGTATCTACTTCTCTGAAGTTCAGGCCAACACAAAGGGACTCTGGCTGACAAAGTTCACAGATGATTGCAAGCTAGGAGCTATTATTAACTCCCCAAGTGATGTTGACATTGTGTAGAAAGGCCTCACTTAGACCAATGACTGGTGTCAGAACCATGGCCTTAAGCTCAATGTCAAAAAAAGTGTCTTCATCCCCTTTGGGAAAAACTCAGTACCCATGAATTACCACATTGATGGTAGTCCACAGAACACAGAAGGCGTTATAAGAGATCTGGGAACACAGGTTGACAGCAACCTCTCTTTTGACCACCACATTGCCACTGTGGTCAGAAGGTCCTTCTATGTGGCACATCTCATTACTAATGGTTTTGCATCCAGGAAGAAAGAGGTCATTGTCTCCCTCTGCCCTTCCCTCATTAAGCCAATCGTTGAGTACAAAGCCCCATTTGGCATGTACATCACTAGATACCTACAATAACTGGAGGGGCTGCGAAAGCACCACACAATGATGATATTAGGCCTTAAACAGTTGTCCTATATGGACAGACTCAAAAAAATTCAACTATTCTCTGTCTCATATCGCCTACTTAGAGGCAATCTCTGCTTGACTTACAAAGCCATGTCTGACCCAGCTGTGTTAGAAATGCTACATCTAAATAAATCCCAGTCCCTCCACACTACATGCTCCAGAGACCTCAACCTCATTACCACAATCAATAGAACATGCTGGAGCATCAGGTTCATAACCATGCTGTGGAATAGACTTCTCATACATGTCAAACAGAGCACTTCACTGGCCCTCTTCAAGAGAAATCTTGATGAGTGTATGGGAAATAGAAAATTCACCCCGGGGATCACTCCAGTGGCTCTGCTCGACAGAGGCACTGGGAACTAATGTAGGGAGGCCTGATGGCAGGGTAATCATATGGGCTAGGCTTGTAAAGGCTCCAGGGCCATTAGCCTAGCACACACCTATGAACCTATGAACCTATGAACAGCCTCTAGGAGACAGAATCCAGGGTTAGGGTCTTGAGGTGGTATGCCTAGGACATGTTACTTACACCTTGTATTTTTTAGTGAGGAACCTCCTACAATTGTTGGACATGCCTGGATAGGTACATCCAAAAGGGGGGGCATTGTACTCAGTGATAGTTCTGATGAATTCTGAATACAATGGAACAATGACTTCCTTGGACCTAGATGCCATACCTTTGCTTTTGAGTTGCACAACATAGAATGATTTTGTTACTACATGATGGTCAAATGCTAGATTACTGTTTATGTGTGTCCACAAGTCCTTGATTTGTGGATCACCTCTTAGGGTTGTGTTATCTATATGACCAGGGGTAGGTGACTTCCTGAAGGATACTATTATGCATTCCTTGGTGTTTAGTTTTAGTCCATGTTTCTGACACCAGTTGTCTGTGTTAGCTCTTCCGGGAGAACATTTGTGTCTGTGGGGGATTCAGTGACAGCTCCTAATAAGCAATCATCTGCATATTTAGTCAGCCAGAGGTCACTGACATTGGCCTTGATTTCAAATAAGTAAATGCCAAAAAGGCACGGTCCTGTGACCAATACCTGAGGGACTCCTCTTCTAACTGGCCTCCTTGTAGAGGTGGACTTCCCAATTCTAACTTCCTAGGTCCTGTCTGTGAGCCAAGTGGCTATCCACTGGATGAGATAAGGGTTTATAGCTAACCTTTTGAGTTTGTTAACATTGCCCAAGTGAGATATTTTGTCATATGACTTGGTCAGGTCAAGATAGATAGTTTGAACCATTTTTCTCTCATCCATTGCTTTGGTAACCTTCTCAAAGAAGTCCACCAGGCTGAGTAGACATGACCTGCCTTTGATGAGACCAAATGGGGTTGGGTTCAGTGTGTGGAAGTTTCCTATTTCATTATTGATAATTTATATGATAATTCTTTCCATGGCTTTGCATATAAGAATAGTGTGACTTATTGGTCTGTAGTTTCCAGGGTCTGTAGATGACCCACCTTTGAGCAGAGGGATAACTGTTACTGTTCTCCATTCATGTGGCACAAAATCTGTTTGGAGACTACAGTGAAATAACAATTCCAAAGGGCCTGATAAGTCATGTTTCATACTGTTTAGAAGGCATTCTGTCATATTGTCTGGGTCCACTGATGCAGTGTCCTTGGCATTAGAGAGAGCATTAAGGGCCTCTTCCCTAGTGATAGCAGGAAAAGTTATATTTGATGATATTTCATGAGGGAAGGCTGAGGGAGAGAGGAGTAAAGTTGGAGCTGAATTTGTCTGCTATTAGGTTTGCTTTATCTTCTGGCTCATTATAGGTGACTCCATTAATAAGGAGCTCTGCATACAATTGTATACTGCTTTTGAGTTTGCAGACATAGCTAACAATTGCCTTGTTGTTGTCCTTAGCCTGAAAGGCCAAACTTACCTCAAATTTGGCATTTGTAGACTTTATTTGTCCTCAGAGGTGTTTGTTTAGTTTGGTGAGAGTGCTTTTATCCTGCTGGGTGCTGCACCCCCTAATTTTTGCACTGATATTCTTCCTTCCATTATACAGCCTACTTATGTTGTGATTCCACCAGGGTGGCATGTTTTTTGAGTTAGTTGTGTACTTCATTTGGTGGATACAACTAACTTAATACAGCTATTAACATGCTTTTATAGGGTTTCTGTGAACAGTTCCATGTAGACAGCAGTGTTTTCAGGCTGTATGGGGGCTGGAAATGTTGGTAGGTTAGCCATAGAGTAGTTCCTGAATATTCGAGGCTAGCTGGGGTTCCAAGTTTTATTTTTACTTCAAAAGAGACCATTTTGTGGTATGACATTACCATGGCAGACATTACACTAGGGGGTGTGCAACACTCACCCATATTAGTGAGTACCAGATCCAATATGGATACACCTTTGGTTGATGCATTGATAATCTGGTCCAAAGAGTTTGTTCATAGGTTCATAAGTAGGTACTGAGCTATTGGCTCAAGGGCCTAAGTAAGCCTAACCAACAAGGTTCCCTGGCTTATGCCACCCAAGAAAGTTAATTTCCTGTGCCGCTGTCGAGCTGAGCCACAGAAGTGATCCCAGGGTGTATTTCCTATTTCCCATCCACGCATCAAGATTTTTCTTGAAGAGTGCTAATGAGGAACTTTGCTTGACATAGACGGGTAGCTTGTTCCAGAGTATAGGAAGTCTCTGGGACAGGAATCTATCCTTTGTATCTACAAAATCCAGGAATCTCTGTGCCTGTACATTTGGTGTTGTATGTGATTCACAGTTAATAGTGTTATAATTAAGTTGCCCATGGATTTGTTATTGGGTTGGATGGTGAGTGTTTCCAATAAGTTTAAATACATGGTATGGGTTTCCTGGATCATAGAAGGGAAACTGTAGCTTTGAAGGAAGTGATATGGGATTTTGTCTGTGTTGATTTGAACATGGAGAAGCTCATGTGCATTGTCTTGTTTGACCAGCCTTAAGGTGTATATATTTTTGATGTGAATCAAGACACCTCCATCTTTAGTCCCTGTCTGCACAATAGCTGGTCTAACTGTGTGGAAGGCATTATAACCTTGCACCGTCGGTGTGATCTTCATGGCTTTACACCATATTTCAGTGACCACACAGACATCAGCATTCTCTAGAGTGAAATTACCTCCAGATTGATATATGAAGGAAGACAGTAGTAGGTAGGCTTATGCTGACATACAGTAAGTCTCCACACACACACACACACACACACACACACACACACACACACACACACACACACACACACACACACACACACACACGTTGACTGCTTTGAGATTAGAACCCCTACCTACCTAGTTACACAAGCTGGAGAACACATTACTTAACACTAGAGCCACTGCAGACATCTATTTGATTGTAATAGTCTAATATTAGACAGGAAGAAAATCAACAAGTAAATACTGAAGAACACTCAAGATTTTATGCTGCTATGAATGCATATTAGAAATTAAATGCACACACTAACATTTTTCACCTTCTCAACCTTTACAGTAGCAAGTAAAATAATGAAAAGAAGAAGCAGTTAAACAGTTTAACTTCAAAAATATTTAACTACAGAAATAATAGAATGGGGGAAAGGCAGTTGACAATTAAATATAGTATGATATGTTAGTAGAAGAGTAACCATGAAATTATTATTGCATTTAAGATTGAGAATCAAAGTAATTAGGAAACTGAGAAAGGTTTGGGTTACTTGGACTTTTAAAAGGAGTAAGATGAGCGGGAGTGATGAAACTATGACAGAGAGGAGACAGTGATATAGTGATTGATCTAATTAGAGAAAAAAAAGAAGTTGAATCTTGTTAAATAGAGCCTGCAATGGATATAATTTATATAAACAAAGTTACTCCTTGTAGTTTAGTTAGTATCTTTCTGGGCCGATGGAGAAAAGGGGGGGGGGGGATGGAAAAACAAACATATGAAGAAACAGTAAAAGGTGTGGACAAAAAAATGTATTCTAGCCAGGAGCTGAGCGGTAGCAGACCCAATGTTTGCTTAGATATTTAGTGGTAACTAGAAGGTATGTGTCTTGTCTGTTTGATTTATTTGCAGTGGGACAGAGTTCCAGTTTTTAGTGACTTGATGTAAGTATAGAGAATCCTCAGCTGAGTTGCTTGTTTTGGACATGAAGAGGAGAGATTTGTTATTTGATTGTAGTAGTCTAGAACTAGAGTATGGTTGGAGTATATTTTCAATGATGAGCATTTTTTGGGGAAATTAAGTTGTAGACTGTCTTGAGCTGCAGGTATGTAAAATAGTGGGGGGGGTTCTAGCTAGTGTAAATCTCTAAGGGCTACACAAGTGGTGTTTTTTAGTGGAGTATTTTCTACAAATTTGTCTATTTTACTGTAACATGCCAAGTTTACTTTTAAGGATGGTACTGAGAGTTGTGAAGATGGGGGATGCATATAGAAGGGATGGAAGTAGGTAAGCAGAGGCTATGGTTTTTATGTGAGAAAACATTTTGTTCTTTATCCTATTTTCTAGTGGGTCTTTTTGATGGTCAGGAGGAGGCGTTGCTCATATTAGTTTATCATTAAGTAAAACTCCAAGTAGCTTCATTTGTGATACACATTTACTTTTTGTGTTGTTGGATTACATGATGTGGAATTTGTGTTTTTCTTCTAAAAGACTTTTGGGGGTAAAGAGCATATGATTGGCGATTTAGAGGGTTGAGAACTAGGTTTGCATTGATGAGCTGGGATTCTATGGCAAGAAAGCCTGTTGAGTGATATATTGTAATGTATGTAGTTATGTAGTGACTGTCAGACCAGATGAGTGTTGCATCATTTGCATATTGAATAAGGGTTGCCTGTTGAGAAGCAGTATGCAGGGTGTTGATAAATATGTTAAAAAGAAGATGCCCAAGGATTGAACCTTGGAGAACCTGGAATGTCACTGGCAGGAAAGTTGAGACATCTTGCTTCCACTTAATTGCCTGTTGTCTATTTGCGAAATAACTATGGCATCAAGTTTGAACTGGTTTGTTTAGACCAAGAGATGCTAGTTCATATAATAGTTTCTCATGCACTACCATGTCAAACACTTTTCACTAAGGTGCTGTACTAGCACATTCACTCATGCATGGAGTGCGCAATCCCAAATAGAACCAAGATGCTGTCCTCTAAAAAAAAGGAAGACAATCTGGTGGTCCCCTACCATAAACAAGCTGTACAACAGAAGGAAGAAACTGTTGCAGAAGAAGGAAGGACACAGGATTAAAAAAAACTCCCTCACCAGCCTCAGTAGAAAGCTGAGATCCCTCATAAAATCTTCCAAAGCTAGTTACAAAAATAAAATTGCCAAAGATTCCAAAGACAACCACACAGCATTCTATAGCTATGTCAAGAATCTAAATGGCAATGCTCAGATCTGCTATGAGCTACAGCAGAATGGTACTAGATATACTGATCTCAAGGATATTGCCAATATCCTGGCAGATAGATACTGTGCCAACTTCACCCCCTCTCACCCCCTAAAGAGCCCATCTCAATAATGAAAGAATGCCAAATTCCAGTAATCATGGCCACTCAGGTAAAAAATGCACTCTCCAAAGCCAAGAATACAATACAGCATCCATGGGACCAGACGACATTCCGGGCTGTGTACTGAATGAACTATAGAATGAACTGGCACCTCACCTATGTGTCATGTTTAATCATAGCCTCACCTCAGGCTTCATGCCCACAGAGTGGCACACAGCTACAGTCATCCCACTCCACAAGGGGGATCCACTTTGGATCCCAGGAACTACCGTCCCATCAGTCTGATGAGCCTGATCTGCAAGGCCATGGAACGTATTATCATGGAAATTATAAACAAAGACATTGGCAACCTTCAAACACTGGACCCCACCCAGTTTGGGTTCATGAAGTGCCGATCTTGCCTCCTGAACCTGATCAACTTCTTCAAATCAGTCTCCATAGCCATGGATGAGGGTAAGGTGGTTCACACAACCTACGTAGACCTTGTCAAGGCTTTCAACACTATCCCCCACTCTGGAATCATAGATAAACTTACTAAGCTGCACATTAATCCTTACATCACTCGATGGGTTGCAAACTGGCTTACTGACAGAACATGCACTATAAAAGTAGCCGACTCCAAATCCAGCTCCAGATAAGTGACAAGTGATGTAGCACAGGGTTCTGTCCTGGGACCACTCTTGTTTGGCATCTACTTCTCTGAAGTACAGGCCAACACTAAGGCACTCTGGCTTACAAAATTCACAGTTGACTGCAAGCTGGGAGCCATTATTGAATCCCCAAATTATGTGGATATACTACAAAAGGGCCTTACCAAAACAGATGCCTGGTGCTAGAGCCATGGGCTCAAGCTAAATGCCAAAAAATGTATAGTTGTCCCCTTTGGGAAAAATCATGTACCTATGAACTACCACATAGGTGGCAGTGCACTAAACACTGAAAGTGTGATAAAAGACCTAGGGACACAGGTGGACAGTGGTCTCACCTTTGATAACCACATAGCCGCAACAGTTAGAAAATCATTCTACATGGCACAACTCATCACTAAGGGCTTTTCATCCAGAAAAAAAGAGGTCATAGTTCCTCTGTACTCATCCCTCATTAGACCCATTATACAATACAATGCCCGTTTTGGTATGTACATCACAAGACATCTGCAACAACTAGAAAGGCCGCAGAAATATGTCACAAAAAGAATCACAGGCCTAAAGCAGATGCCTTATACCGACTGTCTAAAGAAACTCCAGCTATACTCTGTCACATATTGACTTCTCAAAGACGATCTCTGCCTAACATACAAGGCCAAGTCAAACCCAGAGTTGTTGGACATGCTACACTTAAAGAAATCCCTCCGAGCCACACACTCCAAGGATCTTAACCTTGTCATCACAATGAATAGAACATGCTGGAGGGATAGGTTCCTGACCCAGAGACTCCCCAGAGTCTGGACTAGATTGCCCATACATGTCAGGTAGAGTGCCTCAATGGCCCTCTTCAAGAGGAACCTTGACGATTGCATGGGAGATAGGAAATTCACCCCTGGGATCACATCAGTAGCCCTGCTAGACAGGGCTCCAGGAAAGTAAATATTTGTGGGAAGCAGTAGACAGGGAATCATTTTGGCTAGGCTTCTATAGGCCCTATGGCTAATAGCCTAGTACATACCTTTGAACCTATGAGAAAAATAGATGAGACTAGGCTAGGTCCCCATTGTTTCTGTGTTGATTAACAGTGTTGGCAAACTTAAGGATGGTGATTATGATGCTGTGATTTGGCGACAATCCATTTTGTGTAGGAGGAAGTAAGCTATGATCATTGAGGAATTTGATTAGTTTGGAGTATACACACCTTTCCAGAATTTTGGATAGGGGTGACACTATCACTATAGGTCGGTACTTAGTCTGGTCTGTTAAGTTGCTGCTTTATGGAAGGGGATTATAAATGATTTTTTCAAGATTGTTGGGACATAGTTTTCACATATGGATCTACTGATTAGGATGGGGATGAAGAATGCTGTGGATATGGATGCAGTTTTAGGTATTCTGTTGGCAAGTTATTAGCTGCCAGAGTCATTGGCTTTAATTTTAATAAATATTTTTATTGCTGCGATAGAGACAGATGTGGACATGAATTGTTGTGTGGTATTATAGGTTTTGGGGATGGCTGGTGGTAGGTTGGAGTTTTGTTTGATGATTATTAAATGGTGGTAAAACTGAGTTAGAGTGCTGTCTGAGATCTTATGCATTGTTGGAGAGGGTGTGAAGGTTAGTCTGGGTGTAATAGTTTTTTAATGGATGACTAGAAGAGACTGGAATTGTTCTGATGTGATTTTTGAAGGTCTGAGAAATAAGATTTTTTGTTGTTGGCTATTTTCAGCTTTGATAGATTTCACATATATTCCTGTAGGCCTCTTTGTTTTTTTTTGGTTTGGATCATTCATTCCAGGCACAGTCTCTGTTAGTCATTATATCTTTAGTTCCTCGTGTTAACCATGGGGGTAGGTTTGACTTGACTCATTTGGTCCTGAGGAATGCCTGTTCATTTAGTACTTTAGAAATGTCAGGGTAAAGTGGATAACTGCTTCATCTAGGGATAGAGTTTTTAGTAGGTTTCAGTTGTATTGAGAGAGGATTGAGATAAATTGTTCTATGTTGAATTTTTTTTTGTCATGAACTTGTTTGTAGACTATTTATCTAGGAATATATTGTCTCTGTCTTATTACTTAAGTTGGAAAGTGATTACTAATAGTTTCTGGCAGGGCACTAATGAGAGTTGTGGTATTTGGTTTATTTGTGGTTTCTCTGTGTTTTTTTTTTTTTTTTTATACTTAGGTGGTGGTGTTTATCAGTTGTGAGAAACCAAATAATTTTATGATTTGTGAGGTTAGGTCATTTTGTTTCCAGTCAATGTTTGTATTTTCACATTATGATTTCCTTAGCTATTTTGCTGTTTATCCAACATAAGATATCCTCAAGCATGGCTGCAGTATTACTTGGAGAAATGTTGAGCCCTGTAATTCAAATGTATTTGTTTTCATTGATCTTTAATTAGGTGACTAGGAATTCAGCATTTTGGAACTGTGGGAGGTTGTGAGGATATTTAGTTATTTCTAGGACATTTTTGAATATAACAGCTGTTCCACCCCCATATTTGTGTTGTCTGTCAGATGTAATTATATTATATCATGGGAAGGTTTCGGTAGCTACTGTTATGTCAGGACTGTAGTGTTCTAGGCATGCAAGGAGATCTATAGATTTTTATTGCAGATGCTTTAGAAGCTTATGTTGAGTAGGAAGAGGTTGGGGCTTTTAGGGAACAGAGGAGAGTGAGATGGGATTGCTTGAAAGAGATATTTGGTATGGGTTGTGGGGTAGTAGTGGGGCCATGGTTGGGATGAATGTCACCACTGAGTTTAAGTTTGATGGTGGTATTATGCAAGGGGTAGTCATATTTGGATTAGGTTGTGTTAATTAGTACTGAGTGGGGTCTGTTATAGTTTTATGTAAATGCAACTGCAACAGAGAGTGTGTGAAGTGTTCAGGTGATATGAAGAAATAAATGAGATTTGTTTTAGTATTTGAGTAAGTTGCAAGCAGTTGGTGAGTTTTTTCTGGGTGTGTGTATGAAGGCTTGTGAATTGTACAAGTGAGATTAGAATAGTTGTCACAAGTATCTGCATGCATATCATTGATTGTAGATGGAAAAAAGAAGGTAGTGTATATACAATAAAGATAAGATTTTTATTAGCAAGGAAGAGTGCTTGGAAGAAAGAGGTACACTATGGTAAGTGTGCAGCGCTTAGTATTGGGATGCATAATTTTATGTTTGCTGACAGTGGTAGTATGTGGTGGGTTAGAATTATTTTCTAGTAATGTGTGTTGAAGTGTGGGAAGAATGACAGAAGTGGAGTTGGTACAGGTGGTGAAGGATTTTGTTTGTAGGAAGTTTAGTGAGGTGGTAGTTAGTACACTGGTTGATGGTTATCAGTTGAAGTGGACTTAGTGGAGAGCAAGGGTGGAATGAGCTGGATACATGTAATTGTAGATGAAGCAGTGGTGGGTGGGAATTGGGATAGGGCAGTAGAGTGAAGTGGAGCCAGAGTAAAGCAAGGGTGTAATGGATTGGGACCCCACACCCAGGCTATTAAGATGTTAGAAAAACAATCAATGGAGCAGCATTTTGCCAAGAGAAGGTGAGAGGCAATAACTGTGTATGTAAAAAGCAATGTTTAGCAGGTTCAGGGTCTTTACAGTGAAAATTACTACTACTTGTAAAGGAAACAATGTGAAAGAACAGCCTTTTGAGCTATTCAATCTAAAGTAAAACACCTAACAGTAGTATTCAGAAATATTTGTAAATTAAATGTCAAAGAGTAATAAATATTATTTTTTGATAAATGAGCTATGTAATGTTTCAGTGAGAAAGATTGTGTAGATTATAAGTGATATACAATGTTTGTGACTGGGAGTGTGTTAGTATGGTTTGTGTTGAAAAATGCTTGTGACTAGGATTGTGTCAGTGTGATTTGTTTTCATTTATATAAATGTATGATTACCTATGCAGTAAGTGATAATAAAGATGTTTCTTGTTTAAAAAAAAGAAAAAGGCAGGAATTGAGTAATTTATGTAATGTTGCTTAGGTTATATGATATGTAGCAATATATGTGAAGTATAATGTTTGTTATTTTAATATAGTTTTTTGACTTTTATAAGAATGTAAATTTGTCTATGTCATAATAATTCAGTAAAGGTTTTTGAAAAAAATTCTTAACTTTTTCACATTCTTCATACCAAAACAAAAACAAATCTTGTTGCGACGAAAAATACCTTCACTTCTTAGTAACAAAACAACAAATCTTTATTGAGTGAACCTTAGATAAAATGGCAGATAAGCACTGTGTTTATGTAAAGAAACTAGAAATACATCCTGTGTTTATACATATTTCAAAAACAAAGAAAAATCAACATTCAATTTAATTCTGTAGAAATATAAACACATAATTGTGATTGGTTAAAACTTGAATATCTTTTAGAATATACATTAAAATATAGGAGGTTTTAATATTTCAATGGTTATCTTGCTTCCATCTTCTGTGTGATTTAATGAAGTGTTTGCAGCCAGGAAATTCAGTACCAAAGCTTAAATTAGAGAACTTTGAAAACCTGGTGTACTATAAGATTTATAAATACACCTATGAGGATATAGTAATTGGGTGCATGTGTTTTTTTTTTTTTTATAGATACATAAATGTTTACCATTAGGTGTTAGCCATCTAATTGACTATGTAGGCTAATTTGTCTAAAATACAATTGGATAGAGAAACTGTATGTGGGAAATCAGGAAGTAAAATCTGAATGGGTAAAAATTGAAATGCTGGTCTGCTATGGGTCTTATAACAAAAACTTCGTAATTTGGGTTCTGTGTGACTGATACTTTTTATATAGAAACAAAATGTTGTTCTTGTTGGTGTTCAGCAGATTTTCAGTTAAATAGTAATTTTTTTAAAAAATTACATGGGGGAATTTAAATAATAAGGAAAGCAACCCTACTTAAAAACTAATAATTAATATATCTTGTCTGCAGTGCTTTTGCTCATGCTTCTTCAGATATGCCTCTCTGGTGGAACCTTTTAATTAAAAAAAATGTTTTAACTAATAATAACTAAAAATTAATAGTATATAATTGTTTAAATCTCCAAAGTCAAATTAAAGCAGGAGAGTTCAGCTGTCAATAATAAATGTGGTGATGGAGTTTCCTAAGATTGAGAACGCTGATGATAGAAATCTGAGTGTTAAGTCCTGGTGGTTTACAAGCCTCTAGTCTGATCTTCCATTTTAATTCATGTTTTTCCAGTCTATCATTTAATAATCCTTGTAGATATTCTTTTGGTATGTGATCTAAAATATGAAAGTGGAATGTTTCATGTTCAGGTTGATCTTGGTCGTGTTTAGCTAATGTGTTGTTGTTGTTGTTGTAGCGGATATCTGTAAGGTGCCTAGCAATTCTGGTTTTAAGTCTATTGATAGTTTTCCTGATGTAGAAGTCAGGGCATTGGGTGCTTTGGGCATTGTAGACTACTGATTCTGAACTGCAATTCCTAGGTTCTTGGCTGTGGTAGTAGCGGTCAGTGATAGACAGTCAAAATCCATTTTGTTGCTCATGGCTCATGTGCTTACAGTAACTACAGTTGGGGGGGGTCCACATGAGAATGTACGCTTCTGAGAGTTCAGTTGCTCCATGGTTGTTCTGCTCATTTTTTCAACAAAATGTCTGATATTCCTGTTTCTCCAAATGTTGAAACTATTTTTTTTCTGGTAGTATATTGTTTAGTGTTAGTTTATTCTTGAGAATAAGTCAGTTCTTAATGATCTCCATTATAACTCTGCAGTCAGTAGAGTAAGTAACCATCATGGATATGTCTTTATATCCCTCATTGTGGTTTCTTCTCTTGTTAGCTCTGTGGCTGTTGTCAGAGTTTGGGTAATCAGGGTTGACTTTTTTGGAGGGAGAGGGGGAAGAGAATGAGGATATAAACTAAATAATATACTACCATAAAAACCTAGTTTTAACATTCAGAGAAACAGGAGTATCAGACATTTTGTCAAAAAAATGAGCAGAACAACCATGGACCAACTGAACTCCCTGAAGGGTACATTCCCTTGTGGACCTCCCAACTGCAGTTACTGTAACCACATGAGCAACAAAATGGGTTTCCACTGCTCTAACCCTGACTGCTATTACCACAGCCAAGAACCTAAGAATTGCAATTCAGAATCAGTAGTTTACAGGGTACAATGCACCTGATGCCCTGACTTCTATATCAGGAAAACTATCAACAGATGTAAAACCAGAATTGTTAGACACCTTACAGACATCTGCTATAGCAACAACAATTCACTAGCTAAACGCAACCTAGATCAACCCAGACACAAGACATTCTATTTTCATATTTTAGATCACATACCAAAAGAGGAACTACAAGGATCATTAAATGGCAGACTGGAAAAACATGAATTACAATGGCAGATCAGACTAGAAACATGTAAATCACCAGGACTTAACACTCAGATTTCCATCACCATCAATCTTAGGAAACTCCAGCACCATGCTTATTATTGATAATTGAACTCTCCTGTTTTAATTTAACTTTGGTGGAAATTTATACAATTATATATTATTAATTTTTAATTATTAATTAGTTAAAAAGTTTTCTTTCGAAAAGGTTCCACCTGAGAGGAAAATCTAAAGAAGCATGAGCAAAAGCCTTGCAGACAAGCTATATTTATTAATTATTGTTTTTTAAGCAGGATTACCTTCCTTATTTAAATTCTCCTTTGTAATTTTTAAAAATGTATTGTTATTTAACTGATAATCTGCTGTACACCAACAATAACAATATTTAGTTTCTATATAAAAAATACCTAACACACATAACCCAAATTACAATGGCATCAATTGCTTTTGTTATAAGACCGATATCAGACTAGCATTTCAGTTTTTTACCCAGTCAGATTTTACTTCCTAATTTCTTGCATACAGTTTCTCTATGCAGTCACACAGGCAATGGACAGTGTAGTATCTATTTTAGACAAGTTAGCCTACATAGTTGATTAGATGTTTAACACCTAATGGTACACATTTATGTATCTGTAAAAAGACCAAACACATGGACCCAAATTACTATATATGCATAGGTATATTTATAAGTCTTATAGCACACCCATTTTTCAAAGTTTTCTCATTTCACCTGAATTTCCTGGCTGCAAACATTCCATTTAATCACATAGAAACTGGAAGCAAGATAACCATTGTAATATTAAAATCACCTATATTCTAACATATATGTTTTAATCAATCACAATTATATGTTTACACTTCAATAGAATTAAATAGAATGTTGATTTTTTTTTCCTTTATTCTTGAAATATTTGAAAAATTAATTAATATGGTGTTACTTACTGTGATGGATCCGAAGTCTACTTAAGACATTCAGTCTTGCTGGCTGGGTTCTGCTGAAATCAAAGTTTAGTTATAATTGCATTCACAGTCTATTGCCCACAGAAACATTCAGGGTGTACACTGATGCAGCACCTAAAACTCTTGTCATGTTAAAAACAGTAACCAATAAAAGACTTTTTATAACAAGTCACACAAACTATTGTTGCAGCTTCAGGTACTGTTCTACTTTACTTCTCAAACAGCATGGATGATATGAGAGATACAATACAAAAAAATTCTCTAACAATGTTATCTGCTATAGTCTCTTTATAGTAGTTTTACATCCTTTTGGTCTTTGTGTGAGGACATCTGTTTGCTGATGTTTGCAGAAAAATATGTTTTCATCCTGTAATGCTAATATTATCTTTTAAGGAAACACCTTGTGGATAAATGCTGACTTGATCATTCAAACTTCCTTAGTTAACAGTGTCATATGATAGAAATATGTCCCGTTGTCCATTCTTTAAAGAAACTGAATACATCCTGTTTTTCACATCTTTGCTTTTACTGACAGTGTGAAATGCATACATCCTGTTTTCACATCTTTGCTTTCACTGACCATGTGAAATACATACATTCTGTTGTTAAGTCTGTAAGAAGTCAGCTTTTTTGCTAACAGTGTGAAATGCATACATTTTTGCTGATTCAGTAGGAGATGTCCATTAAGCAAATTCCTTATTTTTGAAGCCACAGTCATTTAGTATGGATGCTAATCACATATTGCTAAACTCTGTTTCTACATTTAAGCAAGCTTTATTTTATTCCTTATTTATATTGCATATTTGTAACAAAATTACTTTCAACCTTTTATTCACTGTTAAATATACTCTAACAATATGTATAAACACAAGATTTATTACTAGCTTCTGTACATAACTATAAGGCTTATCTGACATTTTATATGCGTTTCACCCAATACAGATTTGCTGTTTTGCTACTAAGAAGTGAAGCTATTTTTAATAGCAAAAGGAAGATTTTTTTGTTTTGGTACAAAAAACGTGGAAAAGTGAAGAAATTTTGATCACAAGATTTTTTTACTAGTGTTTAGCATTTAATTTACAAATATTTATTACTACTACTGCTTGGTGTTTTAGTTTATTTCAAATAGCTAACTAGACTTCAGGGTGCTCACAGAGCTTCATTTCTAAGCTTCTATTTGTAAAGGAAGAAGATCGTATTTAAAGTAGAATCTGCAATTATTATAATATGTTATTAAGATGGAACCCAGTGACACTATACTTCACAGTATGTAAAATACTGTATATAGGAAAAATTATACTGCTTTTTGTACTTCAGGTGGTAATAAACTTAATGATGTGGGAGAGCTGAAATCTTTATTAGATTATGTAATTATAGAGTTTAGAACAGCTTTCACTACTGGCTTCTTGCAGAGAGTTTTATTTTAGTGAAGTCAGGATTATGAGACAAGATACCTTTTGGGGGCTAGAGTCCACAAGTAGTGTGCATACTACAAAGCAAACGGGCAAGTACACATATTAGACAGACATTATTGGTTATATTCATACTTTAATCAATTATTTCTGATGGAGGGACACACAAAAGAACATACTGACCCCTGAAAATATATCCTAACCCTCCTAAACTAGCCTTAAGCTTAGATTTACACTCAGTTTACTTCAAAAATGTTAAAAAATAGGAAACTAGAGTTATATTTCCCATTTACTCCAATTAGAAAAAAGTAATTTTGCATACATTGTGCACAATGAAGAGCCATCAATTCCTCATTCCACATCACAAAAATCAGCCCCTAAACTAAAACCAATATGTAGTTTTAAAAATGTTCAATAAAAAAATTAACATAGACAATATTTTTTCATTCATTCATTACAATCGAGTAACCTTACATACCAGCTCCATTTTGTGTAGAGGGATAAAGCAATAAATTTAACCCAGATGGCCTGAATTTGATTAACAGCTTGGGCATCTGTTGTAGTGGATGGGACGATTGAGAGCTGACAGTGCTTATTCTGCAGGTTTGTCTGTAGGAGGAGGAATGGGTAACAGCTAAATCACAACTACTGTCTATCCTTCTCTACTGCTCACACACATTCACCAACTTATGCAAAATCAACCTTCATAATCTTGAGTCCTGCTATAACAAGATATCAAAGTTTGCCCACCAATCTCCCCCACAAGATTCATCATTGTACTGCTCTTCAGCAACTCAGATGGCTAGAAATCCCCAACCTGTTAACACTCAACCAGCTTACATTCATCAACAATATCATCCATAACCCCAATAATTGCCCAGCAATTTCATCTCTAGTCCAACTACAGGAAAACAGCAAGTCACTTAGGTCTTCTGATAAGCCACTGCTCAAAATTACACAATCTCTCAACTACCATGGTGACTCCCTATACTCTAATAAAATATCTAAGTCTTGGAATGCTCTCCCACTAAACATACAAAACACTCCTAGCTATTCTTCCTTCAAAATAAAGCTAAAGGAATACCTTAGAGAAAATTGGCTCTGCCCATGCTGTTCAGCAGGATAAACTCAACTTTCCCACTCCCCTCTCCCGTCATACTCTTGTCATTTTTTTACTGCTCATTTTTTTCTAGTCTCACTTCAACATTTTACTCTATGGCAAATTTTTCTACTCTATAATTCAAGACATATACTATTGTGCAATATGTATCCAGGGTGTAATGCTCAGGATTCTTATTTCAAGAACCTATGGACTAATGTTCTAATTTTGTTACTTTATGTCCTCTGTATCTATAGGTTTTATGTATTATTTGTATTATGTCATTTCAAATTTTTGTATGTTCTTTTAGACTATTATAATTTTTAATATGTATCTTAGTTACTGAAGCTTTTCTCCCCGGGTCTCCACTGAAAATGGGCTACTTGACCAGTCAGACACTACCTGGTAATCAAATGTAATAAATACAAATAAATAAATATATCTGGGCATGCTGTCTATGGTCTGTTGCAGTCTGCAGGGGAAATATGGACATTTGATTGAATTGCATTCACAATGCAGAGGCATATATGTACATAGCAAAGGCCAGCTGCATGCTAACCCTTTTGGTATGAACAGCCATTTGCAATGATGGATAGGCATTAATGTAAAAATGAAGATTTCAAGACCTATTCTGTATGCCTGTTTACAGGGGGAGGAGTGATGAACATCTGTCTAATATGCTATCCATGGTCTGGTGTAGTCTTCAAGGGAAGTAAGGTAAGTTGATTGCACTGAATACACAACTCGGAGGCATAGATGTACATAGCAAAAAACAACTGTATGCTAACCCTTTGGGCATGAGCAGCCATTTATATCCATGACATGCAAGTAAGAAAAACAAACAAGATGAGTGCAGGGTACTATAAACTCAATCATCAGTCTACATGATATTTTCTGCAAAATGAGCAGTATGTTCTGTACAAATACTCTGTATTTTTTATGCAAGTGAGAAAATGTCAGCATTTCCCATATTTTAAACAAATATAAATAATTTTAAAACAAAAAACACAGGCTTATGAAGTATCACCGTAAACATTTTCTTGTTCTTTATTATAAAATGATGTGTCATTTATATTCTATTACTTTTTTGTTTTAATTTTCAGAAAATGCAAGAAAAAGTCATATATTTAACACTTACAGTTTTTTTCTATAAAAAAATTGTGTCTAATATACAAGATGCACCAGACCACGGAGAACATGCTTAGACATGCTACCCACTCCTCCCCCTGTAGATGGGCCTGCAGACTAAGCATTGAAGTCTGTGCTTTTACATAATGCCTATCCTTCACTGCAAATGGCCATTCATACCCAAATCCAAGTCTTCCAGTCAGGGACATGAGTATATTTTAGCTCTCATTGTCTGCCTCTTGCACTTGAATTCAAATACATTGTTCATGCAAGTTGTTGCAGCCATGCAAAAAGAGATAGCGGAGCTGATGCACCTTGCCAGAGCACATACTTCAAATTCCAGCAAGATAAGTATGGCAGCCAAGGAGAGGGAGTGGTGAGAGTGTAACTTTGGTTTTCAGGAAATAATTAGAAGGTGGGGTTTAGGGTTATGGAGTGACTGAAAACTTTAAGTTTAGGGAGGGGAGTGGAGATATTGAGGACTTTTGGTTTTGAGAAGTTGGTGGTATTTTAGGTTTAGAGAGCACTTGGGGGATTTAAGGTTAGGGAATAAGCAGGGAGTTTTATAGTTAGAGTTAGGGTTATGGAATGAAGATTCATGTCATGGGTAGGGAACAGTTAGGAGTTTTAGGGTTAGCTTTTGGGCTCTAGAAGGGTTATGCACTTTAATAGAGTTGAGTGGGGGGAGGTATAACTAATTAAAGGAGTTTGGGGACTTAACCATTTAGAATAAATGATATCAAACAATTGTGTTGTGAGCTATTAACACAAAAGTACTTTTAGTAAATCCATAATATTTAATTAAAGCAGGTATACGTGTATGCGTGTGTGTGTGTGTGTGTGTGTGTGTGTGTGTGTGTGTGTGTGTGTGTGTGTGTGTGTGTGTGTGTATATATATATATATATATATATATATATATTTATAAATACATATATATACCTATGTGTGTGTGTGTGTGTATATATATATATATATATATATATATATATATATATTTATAAATATATATATATATCTACACACACACACACACACACACACACACAGTAGACATAAAAAGTGTGCATACCCCTGTTAAAATGCCAGGTTTTTGTGATATAAAAAAACAAGACCACAATAAATCATTTCAAAACTTTTCCCACCTTTAATGTGACCTATAACCTGTACAATTCAATTGAAAAACAAACAAATCTGTTAGGGGAAAAATATAAAAAAATAAAAAAATGTACAATAAGCTGGTTGCATAAGTGTACACACCCTTAAACTAATACTTTGTTGAAATACCCTTTGATTTAATTACAGCATTCAGTCTTGATGGGTAGGAGTCTATCAGCATGGCACATCTTGACCTGGCAATATTTGCACACTCATCCTTGCAAAAGCGCTACAAATCTGTCAGATTTCGAGGGCATCTCTTGTGCACAGCCCTCTTCAGGTCACCTACAGATTTTCTATTAGATTTAGGTCTAGGCTGTGGCTGGGCCATTCCAAAACTTTAATTTTCTTCTGGTGAAGCCATTCTTTTGTTGATTTGGATGTATGCTGGGGTTCATTGTCATGTTTAAAGATGAAATTCATCTTTATCTTCAGCTTTTTAGCAGATGCCTGAAGGTTTTGGGCCAAAAGTGACTGGTATTTGGCACTGTTCATAATTTTCTCCACCTTAACTAAAGCCCCAGTTCCAGCTTAAGAAAAGCAACCCCAAAGCATGATACTGCCACCACCATGCTTCACTTTGAGGATAGTGTTCTTTTGGTGATGCAAAGTTTTTTTCACCAAACGTACCTTTTGGAATTGTGGCCAAAAAGTTCAACCTTGGTCTCACCAGACTATACCAGATTTTCCCACATGCTTTTGGGAGACGATGTATTGTTTTGCAAATTTTAGCTGGGCCTGGATGTTTTTCTGTCTAAGAAAACGCTTCTGTCTTGCAAGCCTACCCCATAGCCCAGACATATGGAGAATACAGAAGATTGTTGTCACATGAAGTATACAACCAGTACTTGCCAGAAATTCCTGCTGCTCCTTCAGTGTTGCTGTACGTCTCTTGGCAGCCTCCCTGACCAGTTTTTGTCTTGTCTTTTCATCAATTTTGGAGGGACGTCCAGTTCTTTGCAACATCACTGTTGTCCCATATTTTCTCCACTTTTTGATGACTGCCTTCACTGTGTTCCATGGTATATCCAATGCTGAGGAAATTTTTTTGTACCCTTCTCCTGACTGATACCGTTCAACGATGAGATCCTTTTGATGCTTTGTAAGGTCTCTGCAAATCATGGCTTTTGCTGCACCAGGCAACTGAGTAAATGTCAGGAAAATCCTACTAGGACAGCTGAATTTTACTTAGGGGTTAATCACAGTCTCTTTCATTGATGGCAGGTGTGTACCCAAGAAGGCTGAATGCTGTAATTAAAACAAAAGGTGTTTCAACAAAGTATGAGTTTAAGAGTGTGCACACTTATGCAACCAGCTTATTGTACGTTTTTTATTTTTATATTTATTCCTGTAACAGATTTGTTTGTTTTTCAATTGAATTGTACAGATCACATTAAAGGTGGGCAAAGTTTTGAAATGATTTGTTGTGGTCTCATTTTTTTATATCAGAAAAACCTGGCATTTTAACAGGGGTCTGTACACTTTTTATATCCACTGTATAAATATATGGACATTTATACTAGATTAGTTAATTAACTAGAAAACACCTGAGAGATATTTTTTTTTAATTTTATTTATTTATTTAATGTTTGTTAACCAGGTAGACAGACTGCTCCATGGAACCTTTTCAAGTCATGACCAAGGCAAATTTGAAGTTCAAGAGTAAAATACATAATAAAAATGGATTGATGAGAATTTATCCAACAGCATTTTCCCAAAAGACAATAACATGAAATACGTTTACTGAAAGCCACTTTCAGCAAACAACAAAAGCTTTTTTTGCAGGGGGAGGCTCTACTGTGCCTCCATGTGGAGGAGAGCCCTATACCACCAATATATATATATATATATATATATATATATATATATATATATATATATATATATATATCTACACATACACACACACACACACACACACACACATATATATATATATATATATATATATATATATATATATATATATATATATATATATATATACCAACTCCATGGTTGCACACAGTGAAAAAAGGATAACAGTTGCTGCTCACTGAAAGCGGATTTCAGCGAAGCCTGTCTCTCATACTGCTGTCAACTGGTGAAACAGCACTCAAACTATATTCATTTTCTTGTAAAAAAATTGCAAATAAAGGACACATTTCTAATGTATAGATAACAATAGTTCATATGTACTGATAAGATGTTTCATAAGTTATATAGCTCAAGTTTACAGATACTGTCATCATAAAATGAGATTTTCATAGGCAGTTGCATATGCATGTAATTCATAAGAAGTAAAGCAACAATGGTATTGTACAGATGTGCATTTAAAGTTAAGAGCATGACCTGAATAAATTACTCTTATCCCATTGCAACTCCTATTTGGTGCAGAGGGTAAAATGAATTGCAAGGTAAATTTAAGATGAAGCTCATATTTAACTGGGCTATCTGAAGTAAATTTTAGGAAACTAGAGTACCCAAGTTAAAAATGTACCAACTCCAAAAGAAGCAAGTTGTTAAGAGGAAAATATGTTAGGAAGGAGCTTAATTTGTATAATACTGTATTGTACTTAACAATAAATATAATTTAATTTACAGCTTTCCCACTCACAGAATAACTTTTTTATATCCATTATGGTACAAACATGTACAAACCCAGTCCAGCACATACTCCCTACATGTAACTTTTCTTTACCACTCTATTAAATTACTCTAATCCACAGTTCTGTTGCAGTGTTTACTGATAAGCAGTTTACCCAAGCAATAGACATGCAGCAAAGAGTTACCGTACAAAAGCTTCTCTTTTAAGTTCATGAAGACTTGTTACTAAAATTACTCTTCCCTCTTGCTGACAGATTTCAATAGACTTAAAACGGCTTTTTTGGTACAGCTTTGCAGCATCCTATAAAAACAATGAAGAGGCAAAGAATGTGTTGCTTAACGTGTATTATATTTTACTGGTCACTAGAGTTGTCACAATCACAATGTCTGTTGTCTTGTTTTCCTCTATACACTTTCTTGTTTTAAGTATAATTCGCTGACAAAGATCTATTATTTTAACTGCTGTCATACCTGGTGACTTACATGGAGTCTGAGTGAACTATATATTCGAAAGAGAGAATGCAATATGCTGTCTACAAACTCATCATTTGTTAGTTTAATTTTAGTGCTAGGGAAAACCATATGACCACGTTTGAAGTAAAGAAAGTGGACGATCTAGAAATTAGTAATACCCAGTGTAAGAAACCATCACAGTATGGAAGTTTTTTTTTTCCTACAGCTTTTAACTGTATAACCAAGAGAGGTTGGAGTTTCTCAGATGATAAGATTGTAGTGATTGTTTGCTTAGCCCAGAATATCTGTTTTGTTTCTGTTTGATTTTTGTTCATTTCTTTGTTAATTATTTTATCTTTTTACCGTATGTTTCTATTTTCTGTTTCATACTAGAGTTGTTTGAAATTGTTCAGAGGGCAAGACAGTGATGACCGTATGCCTAGCCCAAATGTCTGTCTTCTTTGACTTTGATTTTTCGTTATTTCTTCATTTATATTAATCTTTTTACCTTATTGTTCCACTTGCTGTCTTATACCTTTTGTGACTTCAGATGAGGTGAATATGTTCTTACAGCATGTTGAGGGTCATGACGGCTGTGCTTTTGGGATGAAAGAAGGAGGAGGACCATACTTCCCAACCGTACCGAATTACTCGGTTTTGACCAAGTTTTGGGGTCAAATAATGGGGTGCCACAATTCCCGAGTGGCACCTTTTCATTTCCGATTTTCCCAGCTTCTTTAAATTTTTTTTTTCCGTGTTTTGAGCTGATGTCATCACATGCGTGATGACGTCAGCTCCGTCAGCCTGCCGGAATTGAGCTCAACTTGCATTTCCTGTGTTGTTTGAATGTGAGCGAGCAGGAAGGAAACAACTGCTGTTGCTTTCTGCATGGATGGATCTGCTGCAAGCAGGAAGAACAGAACACCTTTTCTTCTACTGCTTTGTGGGAAAGTATGGACTGCTTTAAGTTTCTGCCTGGATCTACTTTGGCCTTCATTTCGTGGTGGAGCTGCTTATTTCAGGTAGGAACTGGTGTGTGTGTGTGTGTGTGTGTGTGTGTGTGTGTGTGTGTGTGTGTGTGTGTCTGTGTGTGTGTGTGTGTGTGTGTGTGTGTGTGTGTGTGTGTGTGTGTGTGTGTGTGTGTGTGTGTGTGTGTGTGTGTGTGTGTGTGTGTGTGTGTGTGTGTGTGTGTGTGTGTGTGTGTGTGTGTGTGTGAAGGTCTCTGCTTGGGATCCGAAACAGTGGACATAAATGTGATGCAGAATATTTATTAAACTAGTAGATTCCTTTTTACTGTTTTGAATGAGGTCAGACCAGTTGAATAGCTCAGAGAGCTTCAGAGCTTGGCACTGGAGTGCATACAGCGCTTTTCAAAATTTTCTTCAGGGAAGTTTCCAAATAAGTGTATTCTACTGTGAAAGAAAGAATCTAACTTGAGTCCTAAAAACTGTCGGGTCTTACTGAAAAGTGTATGTGAGACAAGATGTTTGTGTGTGGAGGCTGGGAGCGTGTTGTGTATGTGGAAGCATAGTGGTTAGGGGTATAAGTGCTGCAGGTTGTCAAAAAGTCTAAGGATCTGTGGTTTAAACTTCAAAACCTCAAAGAATGCCTTAATAAATGAAAAATGCAAAAGCTATCCAAAGGTGCGGTGATATAATAAAAAGGGATAGCTACGGGAAGCCTATTCAAGGTCCCAAGGTCGTGTCACTCATATAAGAGGAGGGGGGTGTCTAGAAGGTGCTGTGTCAGAGAAGCATGAAGTAATGACTAAAAAATAGTGGTAAAGAATGGGTGCTGCCTGATAAAGTGTCAAAAGTCAAATATTAAGACACACTAAAGTATCGCGTGTATTTAACAAACATGCGTGTGTTCGTTGGCCAGTGTTAAGCCGAGTTACGTGTTACTGGCAGAGAGAGCCAGGGGCAGCACAGGGAGAAGCTAGTATCAAAGGAGTATGAATCTGCAGGAGTTTTCCGGGTCCTAGATGGGAGGTGGGGTGGCATGGAGCTGACTGAAAGGGTAACAGTCTGGTTAAGAAAAAAATTAACGAAGCTAATAAGGAACTCGGGAGCAAATAAGTCTAGTGAAACAACATTATGCGTGTGATGAACAACCTGTCCAAATGATTCCTGTTGTAATAACATAAGCTAGATGGTGGAATCTGTAGTATTAGGGAGCTGTAGAATGGACTACTATACGGGGTGAGTAGGATATTATTTAGATGGGTCAATTTTTAGGGCAGATCCTTACTTGGCTCATCTATTATTCTGTACCAGTCCCTGTTCTCATGATTATCTACTCTGAGTTGAAGGGAGAGAAGGTTTGTTTCTCAAAACTGTCTGGTTAGTGTTTCTAGAGCAAGCTAGCAAGCTGGGTCACTCTTTGTGCACCTCAATATGAGGAACAAAAAAAAAAAGGTCTGGCTAGGTTCCTCACTCCAGTAATTGTCGTTTTTTTAAACTCTACCACAATTGTTTTTTTATTTCTGAGAAGTATCATTCATATATTTTTATAGTGCATTAATTTCTGTTTTTTATACAAAAGCAAACTGATACGTGTTAGCTGATGCTGAATATTTTGATAGCGCAGTCATTTCTGCTTTTTGTTCAAAAGGAAACTGATACATGCTTGCAGCTTTTCTTTTAGCTTAGAACTGTAGTCATAATAATAAGTTTGGAAAGATGGAAAGTGTTGAGTTAAACTTATTTCTCTCAGTGGTTTATTAGTATTTTTGACACCATCCTATGGGTTTAGGGGTATAAGCACTACCATCACTGTGTATCTATTGTAACAGAAATAACCCCAGCAGCCATATAAGCACTTCCTGACAAAAGAAAAACTCAACTGAGAAAACATTAGGTTGGTTGGAGTCCTTTACCAGAAATGCAAATGTTAGCCTTAATTTTGTTATGGTAGAGCTATCTGGCTTCCTGAAATCAAATCACAACTGTCACAGACAATAATATTTTAAAATAAATAGGTCTGCGCTTATTGTTATCCCTGCAAATAGGTCTACCAGTTTAACAACAGCTTTTTCTTTTATTAATATGATTGCAGGCAGGAGGCTTTACTTGTGTGCGTATTTATATTAACAGCTTCTTTTATTTATATAATTGCAGGCAGGACTCGGGAGGCTTCACTTGTCTGTTTATTTATATTAACAGCAGCTTCTTTTATTTATATGATTTCAGACAGGAAGCTTTGCTTGTGTGTGTATTTATATTAATAGCAGCAGCTTATTTTATTTATATGATTGCAGGCTGGAGGCTTCACTTATTGTGTTTATTTCTATTAACAGCAGCTTCTTTTATTTATATTATTGCACTGCAAGCAGGAAACTTTACTTGTGTGTTTATTTATATTAACAGCAGCTGAGCTTCTTTTATTTAAAATATTGCAGGCAGGAGATTTTACTTGTATGTGTATTTATATTAAAAGCAGCAGCTTCTTGTGTGTGTATGGGCACTGTGGGGCCATATTTTGGTTGTCTGTTTGTCAGTTTGCTTTTGAAAGTTGGTATCCCACAATTCCATTGGAGTGGGCGGGGTTACATAATTATGTATGTAAATTCTGTGTTAATCGGCGTACAGATTTGTACCTATTTTCATAGGCATTTGTCCAGATTGTTGATGTTTCCAGATTGAGAAGTATGAGGAGGATGAAAGATGGGGTGTTAGGTGTACTCCAGCTGCTACATCTGTTTCTTATGGTTTCGTGAAAAAGTAGCCGAGATGTCTTGTGAGGCATCAATTTTGTCAGCTTTGTCAGCCAGTTTTGGCTTGCCTACTCAGCAGTGGATCTGATGTTCACATATTATTTAGAATGCTAAAGGGAATTTTCTCTTATTTATCTTTCAGCATAATCAGTTTTTTGTGTTTTCTACCAAAGAAAGAGGTGATAGTTTCAGCAATTGAAGTCTATTGAATCTGCCACTTGTAATTTTCTATGATGCATTGTTGGAGAGTGCATAGACATTTTCAGCCTGTGTTGGATTATGCAGCTTTGCTCTTTAACACTTGGACATTTCACAGTGCTAACACTGGCAGTTGCATGTCAAAGGAGATGTGTAGCCTCACTTCTTCCAGATGTTTTGTCATCTGTCTTCAATTTGACTGTGGCTTTCACTAGCTGGAAACTCTTTTTTTTCTGCAGGTAGTTTATGCTTCTTTAGTTGCCTGCGCCTGGATCACATTAAGGTTACATATGTGTCCTATTTCACACCAGTTCACAGGAACTATAACTAATCAAATTGATGTGTCATGGAGTAGTGTTGAAGGCAATTTGCTGCGGAGAGTTGAACCTAATTTTTTGTTTTCTTTTACTGCTCTCCAGTCAGTGTTGAGGTGTTATGCTACCTAATTCTGACGTTGTCTACTGATCACCATCAGGCAAATCTGACATCTCTGCTAACATTATGAAAATTCATTCTTGGAATATCAAGAAACAGGCAAACAACCAGCTGGTAAATGTAAACTGTTCCACCAAAAAAGTAAAGGTAGCAGAAAAGAAAAAATATGGTAGCAGTTGTACAAAGTATAGCTCCAGACCACATAAAATAAACCAAGAACTTTAATATTCGCTAAGCGCTTTCACCACTGTCCGTGCCTTCTTCAGACCATACACAAATATAAAAACACACACAAAGAGGTTTATAAAGCTGTCCCTGTATACCTCATTAACCTGAAAGACCACTCCCAGTCAACCAAACTACTGTAGACACACCCTCTTTTAAAAGCATCAGTACATTCATCTACATTGCATAGTATTACTTTTAAAATACAGTTCTTATAGCACATTAAAAGTCTATTTCAGCAGTCAAAGCATTCATAGGCATCTACAAGCATTTAGTATCTGATAACATTTCAGAACATTGCTTCTATCAGCAGCATGTCAAATGCAATATATTATGCTAAGCATCATTATTTAAACAATGATACTGAAAGTCTCTGTTCATTATATATTCTTTGCTAGAAGTATATTGCTCTATGTTATCTGCTTTGCTTCAGATATATGCTGTTACTTAAAAATTATTACAATAACAAATCTAGGTCTAGCCTTCTATACATTCCTGCTACTTCTAACAGTGTAAATAAAGCTGCAGTTTAAAATGCAAGCACGTTACCCATGCCATGTGTTCATACTCCATTTTAAAACTCACATTCTTCCCATCACATTGTCGACTATTAAACTTGTTCAGTGAGTTTGTTCCACTTAAGATATACTTATATTACACCCTTGTTGCATTATATTCCATTTCCAAAACTTAGAAATGTTAGAAATGAAAAAAGTGTGTTCGTTGTCAGTGCAGTGCCTCTGTGCAAGCGCAATGACGTTATCACACTCGACAGATGCTCCGTTTACTTCTTCCCATTTTCTTCATTTAATTACAATAGACAACCAAGTATTATAAAATATATATCATTGCTAAATGATTTGGAATTCACCAAGTCATAAATTCATATATTTAAACAGTTTTAAACTAGGAAGGTTTATGCTTTTACCCATAGAAACAAATCATACTGTTGCATTTCTATCTTTCATATGTCAGTCAAGTATATATAATATAAACACTTGACACATTATATGGATACATCAAGGCTCAACTTTAAACAAATATAATAGACATATCTTTAACTCTATACGTCTGGGAAACCCATTCAAACCATAGAATATGTATTCTATGGATAATACTAGTTCAATATGTATACATATATATATATATATATATATATATATATATATATATATGCATATATATATATATATATATATATATATATATATATATGTATGTATAGGCAATTTGGTGCAAATATGTATGTCATCAATTTGTATAAAAAACAGGACTTATTACATGTTCTTGTCCTACATATAGACCCCCAGTATAAACTTTATATGACACTCGGAGCATTATATTGCTATTTACCAAAAGGAGAAACCACAAAGCGAGCTGACACCACTGGAACAAAAATTAAAATTTATTGTTGAGCGCTTTTGTCACTAATTACAGTTGACTTCTTCAGAAAAAACAGAATATCACCCCTCAACTCCTTAAATACTTGTTACAATAACTTCATTAACAGATGTATATTGAACACCCTATGCATTTAAAGATACAGACTCCCTTTCTCATAATTAGTACATACAAAATTATAAAATATTGCACTGCTTATAATATCTAATGATGTAAAATCCTTCAAGCCTAAGATGTTACCTTGAATTAAATAAAAATAGTAAAATAATCTTATAATAATAATGTAATAATATGATAATAAAAATTAACAAGTTACATGAAAAAATTAGGTTTTAATTTCAAAAAACTGGTCAATGAGAACATGTCATTCAGTCCTAGATTAATATTGGCATTCGCCCTCAATTGCCATAACAGTTCTTTGTATTCAAGCAAGTATTCCATAGGGCCTCCTCTCTCATCCTCCATTAGTTGTTCAAGATCCATGAATTTAAAATTGTGATGTGGGTAGGTATTGACATGCTTAGCCAGTGAATTTTTTAAGTTTACTTTCCTAATGTCATATAAATGTTGGTAAATATGTGTTCGGAAGGCATTCTTTGGTTTGCCTATATAAAAACAGGAACACGTCTGACAAATACCAGCATATATGACATTCTTACTATTACAGTTGTACTTGTGTAGTAGTTTCACCCATCCATAACCTTTAAGGAATACGCTGTCACCTTCCAAAATATATTTGCAGTGGGTATACTGCCTACATTTAGAGATTTTCCCTTATTTTCCAAAAGTATTTCCACCTTTTTTCCTTTCTAGGATATTTTTGACACTGGTGTCCTCTCTGTAAACAACCACTGGGGCTTCCCCAATTCTCTCTCTCAAATCTGGGTCCCCTGACAAAATAAACCAATTCTTGAAAACAATATCACGAATCAGTGGGAACTGGGGTGTGTAAGTTAATATGAGGCCATGGCTGAAACAAGCAGAAGATGAATTACTGTTCAGCAGTTTGTATAAAAAACAGGACTTATTACATGTTCTTGTCCTACATATAGACCCCCAATATATACTTTATATGACACTCGGAGCATTATATTGCTATTTACCAAAAGCATTTTTACACAGCTATATAGTACTTTAGATATAGTGTCCTTTATATGAATAAGGTCTTCCAATAGCCATTTAAAGATGGATAGATGCTTTAGTATAAGCATATATGTTAAATAGGTATAACTCTATGTGTATAGTTATAGTTATACAAAATATCTATAGGATAGAACCCTTACAGATATCATATATAGAATGAGAAGGTGATTATAATATAGCAAATAGATTATGCATAGTTGTGAGTATATGCACCGTGCAAATAATCACTCACATCATACTATTTGTATAATAAATGTATTATACACAAACAATATCACTGCTTTATGATGAATAAAGTCTATCCTCAAATATATTAAACGTGGTATTTCATGAAGTAAGATAAAATACTCAAATCTTGTTTTTAGCAGTCTTATCATAGCCCATATTTGCAAACATATTTGGATAAATGATGTTACGACAGGTTGGGTAAAATTCTACAGTGTTCTTACTAAGTGGGATTATTTCCTATTAAATATAATATGTATCACTGTTTTCTAGGTATCCCTCGTGCGTCTAAAGCACTTTTAATGGATACTTTACCATTCAGCCCCTTCTCCTTATCTGCTCTAAGTTTGAGCATCCATCTGAGCTCACGTCTTTCTGTCAAATTCTTAATTTAAAATCATGGTATATACCGCTTCTCTCTATGTATTTAGACAGGGCACTTACAGAGTCCCTATTCCTTATACTACTAATATGTTCCTTTATACATTCTCTGAATGTCCTGTTTGTTTTGCCTACATAAGCTACGGAAAGGATCATCATGGACCTCATAAATAAAGATATTGGGGACCTACAGACACTGGATCCTACCCAGTTCGGCTTTGTTAAGGGCAGATCCTGCCTCTTAAACCTGGTTGATTTCTTTGAAACAGTCACCAAGGCCATTGACGAGGGGAAGGTGGTCCACACAGCCTACCTGGACCTCGCAAAAGCCTTCGATACAATACCCCACTCGGGCATTATAGATAAGCTCACCAGCTTAAATATAAACCCCTATGTCACTAGATGGATTGCAAACTGGCTCAAGGACAGAACCCACATGGTTAGAATTGCTGGAGCCATGTCAGACTCCAGACCAGTTACAAGTGGTGTCCCACAAGGCTCAGTCCTGGGACCTCTCTTGTTCGGTATATATTTCTCGGAGGTACAGGCCAACACAGAAGGACTGTGGCTGACCATGTTCGCAGATGACTGCAAACTGGGCACCATAATCGACTCTCCAGCCGACACAAGCATCCTCCAAAAGGGCCTCATAGAAACAGACAACTGGTGCCAGAGCCATGGCCTCAAGCTAAATGCCAAAAAGTGTATAGCCATCCCCTTTGGCAAAAACAAAGTGCCCACAAATTACCACATAGGTGGTAATCCATTAAGTACAGAAGAAGTAATTAGGGACCTGGTGACCAAAGTTGATAGCAATCTCTCATTTGACAACCACGTGGCCAAAGTGGTTAGAAAAACATTTTATATAGCCCACCTAATCATGAAGGGATTCACATCTAGATCAGGGGAGGTCATCGTGCCTCTTTAGTCATCCCTCATCAGGCCCATAATTGAGTACAATGCCCCTTTTGGGATGTACCTTACCAGACACCTGCAGCAACTGGAAAGACCCCAAAAGTACCTCACCAAGAGGATCAAAGGGCTCAAACAGATGCCATATGCTGCCCGGTTAAAGAAACTCCAGCTCTACTCAGTGGCATACCGCCTGTTCAGAGGCGATCTGTGCCTGACATATAAAGCCATGTCCAACCCGGAATTAATGGACATGCTGCACCTCAGAAAATCCAAATCCCATCGAGCTCACGCTCGAGAGACTTGAATCTCAGCACTGAAATAAATAGGACATGCTGGAGGGACAGATTCATAACCCAGAGGCTCCCTTCACTCTGGAATAAAATCCCAGTCCAAGTTAGGCAGAGTCCCTCATTGACTCTCTTCAAGAGGAATCTTGATGAGTGGATGGGAGATCGTAGGTTTACCTCGGGTATCACTTCTGTGTCACTGTTAGACAGAGGCACAGTATACTAACCTCGAAAAAGGGTATAGCAAAATAAATTTAAAATGGGTGGCGAAAGCCAAACACATTCTTGCTAGGCTTATAAATGCCCTAGGGCAGATAGCCTAGTATGAACTTATGAACCTATGAACCTATAAAAGTGTAAACAGCACTCACATTGTGCTCCATAAATAATATTCATACTGCTACAGGTGATTGCTCCATTCAACTTATATTTATTACCAGTTACCGGCTGGACAAACTCATCAGTATTTTTAACAAATGGACACATGCTACAACTGGTACATGGTCTAGTACCTTTCCATGTATTTAAATTACTATCAGACAGATTTGTGGGGTAGCATAACATGCGTTTAAGATTTTTCCGATTTTTAAACATAAAACTAGGATACTCTCCAACGACTTCCCCAATTCTTCTGTCATAAAAAGCGGCCGGTGTTTATTAAAGGCATCTATTACTTTCCTCACATCACTTGTATATGATATAGAGACATTAACCATATTGTTCCTAGATATTGTATCAGTTCTATTTAATGCTTGATCTATCTTATTTAAAAAATTTGGCTTTGCTCTTCCTCCCCTCAGTGTCTTTACTTCTCCCAACTTAATCACTTCCTTTTTTTATAGCCTCTATCATATAAACTGTTCTCCAGGGTTACCAATCCTTCTTCAAATGTGGGTTCCTGGTTGCTCAAATGTGAAACCCTCATTCCTTGTCCTTTAACTATATTTGAAAAAGTTTTTCTAGGGTGCATGCTTGTCCTATACAATAATGTGTTACAATAGCTCTCTTTTCTGTAGACCTTGGTGTCAAACCCCCCTTCATTTCCTTTTATTTACTGTTATTTTTATTTTATTTTCAGTTTGATTACTGGGGAAGTCCACTGGGCCAGAAAGTGCACATTTTCAGTGGAGGCCCAGGGAGGAAAGCTCCATAAGCAATACGATACAATAAAGGTTACATAATCTTGAAGGTAAAGTTACAAGTATAAAATTCATACAGTCAAGAAAAGCAAATGCATAAAATGTACATCAAGAACACAATTAAAGATAATAGAGAGCACAGTTTACAGGAATTTCCATTCAGGGCAGCAGATTTCAACTGCCTGTACTATAAGGATCTGAGGTTACATGCTATTTATAATATTTACATACTTGGAGTCAAGAGAGATAAATTGCTCAATCAGAGAATGTTAGCTTAGGTTTGTTTTAGGAGAATAGAAAATATTAGTTTGAGGGTAGCGTGGAGCAAGGAGTATAGAGAGCTCAAAGGGGAAATTCCCTTGAATTTATGTAGGGTGAGAGCAGGAACATTTCCGTTTAGAAGACAGGTATGAGAAAAGTTGGGTCTTGAAGGATTCTGAGTTTGGTATGGTCCTAAGTAAAGGAGGTAGGGAATTGCATTTTTTGCCTAGAGAGAAAGAGAGAAGGAGCTGGCCTGCAGGACGTTTGGGTTTGTGGATAGAGATTAAATTTTGGTGTTCAGATCTCAGAGATCTATTTGAGATGTATGGGGGAAGGATGTTTGTTAAGGCTGGGCATTTATCTGGGTAGAATATTAATTTGTGAAAGGTGGTTAGTTGGAGATAGTCTAGGTAGTTAGAGTTCTAGCTAGTTCAGAGATTGTAGGGAAAGGCAGTGGTGAGTAGAGTTTTTGGATTTAGTTGCAAATTTAGAGATCTTATTATAGCAAATTTCGAGTTTGGATGTGTTAGAAGAAGACAGGTTAGTTAGAAGAGGGGCTCCATATAGTAAAGTAGGTAGAAGATAGATAGTTGCTAAGGTGTGCCTAAAGGAATTGGAGAGAAGGTGGTTATTCCTATAGAGCATACCTAACTTTTGGTGGGTTTTCTTTATATTTTGTTGTATGTGGATATCGAATTTAAGGTGTTCGTCTATGGTAATGCTGAGGAGTTTTGCAGAAGGGATCACGTCTATAGCAGTGTTGGTTTGGCTTAGGACTTTGAAAGCATTTTTGTCAAAAGAGAAAGCCCTGGAGGGAGGGAAAAGAAGTATTTTAGATTTATTAGAGTTGAGAGAGAGATGGTTTTGTTGCATCCAGTTCTCAGTAGTGGAGAAAGCTATTTGGGTTTTAGTCAGTAGTTCAGGAAGGTTGGAGGTGGTGCAGACTAAGGTGGAGTCATCAGCATATTGGATAACTGTTGTGTCAGGGATGACAGTGTGAAGGTTATTTATGAAGATGTTGAAAAGCATGGGTCCGAGGATGGACCCCTGCGGAATGCCGGTGGGTGTTGGCAAGAAGGAGGAGGTACAGTTCTTCCATCTGACAGCTTGAGATCTGTCTGATAGGTAACTGGAGAACCAGGATAGAGTATCAGGGGAGAGATGAAGGTTAGTGAGATGAAAGAGAAGGTGTTTGTGGGAGATGGTGCCAAAAGCTTTAGAGAGATCTAGCAATACTGTGGATACTAGTAGTCCAGAATCTCGGGCTCGATTGACTGTTTCTAAGAAGGGTAGTAAGGCAGTAATAGTGCTGTGGCCAGGGTGGAAACCATGTTGGGTGGGTGTTAGGAGTTGGTTCTGAGTTAAGAAAGGCATAAGTTGGTGGTGGACACATTTTTCTAGAATTTTTGATATTGGCGAAAGTAGGGCAATGGGGCGGAAATTGGAGATATTGGTGTTTTTGCCTCCTTTGTGAAGAGGTAGAATGTAGGCTGAACACCAAAGTTTGGGTACATATGACACTTTTAAGGATCTATTAATTAGAATGGTGATTGTAAGAGCAATACCTTCAGCAGCACATTTGAGGAAGGAGGAAGGTAAGTTGTCAGGGGCATTGGAGCATGGCTTTAGTTTGGATAAGAGCCTTTTTATAAAAGTGGTTGAAACAGGTTTGAGCTGGAAATTGAGCGGACAGTTATTAGGATCATTGGGTGTTGAGGAAGGAGAACTGGATGGATTATTGTTTGGGAAAGATTTGGTTAGCATAGCTGTGGATTCTGTAAAGAATGTGTTGAACTGAGTGCTTAGTTCCATGTCAGTTATAATAGGGTCAGGGCAGGGATTATTCCTGGACCCTGGATGGAGTAGGGAATTAACTGTTTTCCAGAATTGTTTTGGGTTCTTGTTAATGTTGGACTGAAATTTATTGTAGTAGTTTTTTTTGTCCAAGGTGATAAGTTTTTTTACTTGGTTGTGGAGTTGGGTGTATTGGAGCAAGGTAGAAGACATTTTATTTTTCTGGTAAAGCTTACATGATTTGTCCCTATGATGCATGATTTGTTTTGTTTCTTTGGAGCCAAGGAGCAGAATTAGCTTTGACTCATTTGTGTCTTGGAGGGGCTTGGGAGTTAAGAGTATAAAGGAAGATAGAGTTAAAATGTTCTACAGCATTGTCAAGGGGAAGAGTATTTAGTATTTGCCAGTTGATATGTTTAAAAATGTTTGAGAAAATAGTGGGGTTGAAGTTGCTGAGATTACGAGTGGGGATGTAATGGTGTTGATATTGGGTGGAGTTGGCTGAGCGATAAATGAAAGCAGGGAGGTGGTCGCTAAAGGAGTCAGGGCTAGTGCCATAGAGAATTATTTTGTTTGGGTGAGAGACTAGGATCCAGTCAATGATGGATCCTGGGGGGTGGTTTTTGTTAGGATGAGTGGTTGAGTGGATTACTTGAGTGAAGTTGTAGAGGTTAATGAATAGTGAGGGGGAAGGCAAGTTGATTTTATTCCGATCAATATTAACATCGCCTAGAATGTAGGTTTCATATTTTATTTCAGTTGAGGCCCAGTAAAGAATGTCTTCAAGGGTAGAAATGTTGTTGCCCGGAGAGATAAATAGGGAGATAATGCAGATATTCTTATGTTTATTTAATCGCAGGAGACTAGCTGTTAGTTCAGAATTTTTGAATTGTGGAGTTGGGATTTGTAGAGGGATTAAGGAAAGACGGTTTGAGTAGATTAGCGCAGAGCCTCCACCTTTTTTATTTAATCGATCACTTCTGTGAATTTGGAAACCAGAAGGTAAGATTTCAGAGTCAGCAATGTGGGGTTTTAGCCAGGTTTCAGAGATACCTAAGATGTCAGGTTGGTTGTGGCAAATCCAAGCTTGTACTTGGTGTATTTTGTTATTAAGACTCTGGGCATTGATAGTGAAGAACTTTAGGGGGTTAAGAGAGGAAGCAGAAGAAGAAGAAGAGGGGGGGGTTGTGTGTAGTGGGAGAAGTAGGAAAGACATACAAATATGTCCAAAAGTGGCAACCCTTCAAGTGAATAATTCATTGTAAATTTCAGGAAGCTAGTAGTGACTTCTGCATCAGTGACAAATTTATTCAATGCTGGAAGGGTACTGTCCCACACAAGAAAAAATATCATCCACAAATCTGTGGTAAAACTTCACTATTCTTATACATTTCTAGGGGGAACAACTGTTCCATTTCCCATTGAGCCATGACTGCATTGGCATAGCTGTTAGCACAGCATGTTCCCATAGCTACACCTTTGCATTGTAAGTAGTATTTACTATCAAAAACAAATATATTATTTTCCAGCACAACTTCCATAAACCTACATATCATAGCTATAAGCTGTCCTCCATAGTCACTGTTATGATGAAGAAATCTATGTAAATATTCAACACCATCACTATTCTGTATTGATGTAAAAAGGGAGGTTACATCGAGGGTGACTAAATAATGTTCCCCACTCATAGTTGACGTTTCACTATATGTATATAAGCTCTCTAGAAAGTACTTGAAATCTTTCAACACTATTGAGATTTATCCAAGATAGGTCTAATTTTCTTTTCTATGAAAATGGAAAATGGTTCGGTGATCCAACCTCAGCCTGCAACTCTAGGTCTAAAAGGTGGAAACTGAGGGTCCTTATGTATCTTAGGTTGCCCTTGAAATGAGGGTATAACTGGATATTCAACTATCAGGAATTGGACCAGTTCCGTCGAGATACCATAATTGATCATAAAATCATTAATAATAATCCTAATAACTCTATACCTATCTTGAATATAATCGATAGTGACAGGCTTATATACTTTATCATCAGCAAGCATGTTATGTAATGAACTATAATAATATTCCCTATCCATGTTAACAGTCATACCCCCTTTGTCTGCAGGTTTAACTGTGATCTGTGTGTTTTCTATCAGTCCTGATAGGGCCTTCTTCTCCTTCCAACTCAAATTCTTATATTTGTCATTCTTGGAATGTATATGTAATGTATTATATAGCTCGTCCTCACACATCCTGCCAAATGTCTCTAGAATAGGATGGTTGGGTGGCATATAACTTCTAGGTTTTCTAAAGGTTGCTACTGCTGGCTTCATTTCATTAGGAAAGTTCATTTTTAACATAACATTTCTTAAAAACATTTTTAGATCAATTATAGTGCCCGGAATGTCTGCTACCTGAGCAGGAATAAATAATAGACCTTTTTGTAGCACTAAAGTCAACAAATGATAAATAAAAAAAAAATAAAAAAAAAAATAAAGTTTAATCTTTAGTTAGACGTTGTCTCGATGTGTTCCATACAATGTTACATTTCAAATTTGGTTCCACATTTTCTTCAACGTGGGGTATTCCATCATCTCTGGCTGCTCCTTCCTTTTCATCCTGCCTCTGCTGTTGGACCTGTATGGTTGTCTTCCTCTCTCTTGCCGTATATGTGGGAGAAAATTGGGAACGTTTGTGTTGTACTTTGTACGCTCTTTTTCCTTCTGACTACTGGTTGGCCTGGTGGTATTTCATTCTCTGCTTGTGAAATAGCATTGTCCAAATTGATTATTTCACCAGCTGGATTTCTTGGGTTCATTTTTGTTTGAGTTAATAGCCCCTCAGATACACAATTTTGTACTTCATTTGGCTTAAGAATCACAGAATTATTCGTTGTTGCTCTAACTGTATCTTGCTCTACATAATTATGACATAGCCTGGGAGCTTTTTCTACTTCATTTCTCCTTTCATTAGATGCTCTTATCCCACTAGAATTAGCTGTCATTATTACTGTTTTTTGTGGCCTAGGCCAAGAAAATACATGGTCTTGTTTAAAATCTGCAGTATCCCTCTTTAGTGTTTTACATTTCTGTTGTATAGTTTTGCATTCATATACACTAACAATGTCAGTGATTTTACTCATGGCTTTATCAACAACAATTTTAGGAAACTGTTCATACAATGTCTCTTGTTGTTGCATAATATTGATAGCAAGAGTTTCTTCCTGGGGTCTAAAAAACTCATTCATTAATTTTAAATAGCTGCAGGTTGCTTCTAAATTTATCTTTTGCCATTTACTTAGCAGTACTGGATACAGGGACCCATAGGTAGGCATTTTCAATATTCGTAGGCCCCTAGGAATTACTTTGAACTGAAGACATGCTTCAAAATGAAACTTTGTAGCTGTAGCTTTTTAAGCTTAAATGCATAATTTTCTATACTATTAACCAACTGTCTTAGTTTATAATAATTAATATTAGTAACTTCCTCTTGCAGTGTCCCTTCATTCGAAGCCGACTCTACTATCAGACGATTCTCAGTGCTCTTCAGCATCTCCATAAGCTTAGTCTGTTTCATTGTTTCAACTTGTTTCAATGGGTGATGATCCAGTTCAATGTTATTCTGAGTATACCTTTCAACAAGGGCACTATATCTAAAGTACTATATAGCTGTGTAAAATGTTTTTGGTAAATATCAATACAATGCTCCGAGTATCATATAAAGTATATATTGGGGGGTCTATAAGTAGGACAAGAACATGTAATAAGTCCTGTTTTTTTATACAAACTGGTGACATTTATATTTGCACCAAATTGCCTATATATATGTATTGAACTATTATTATTCATAGAATACATATTCTATTGTTTGAATGGGTTGCCCAGAGGTATAGTGTTAAAGTTATGTCTATTGTAATTGTTTAAAGTTGAGCCTTGATGTATCCATATAATGTGTCAAGTGTTTATATTATATATACTTGACTGACATATGAAAGATAGAAATGCAACACCCTAGCCCAAAGATTCCTGGAGTTCATAAACTCAAATGCTATGGAACAACTAGTCACCATTCCCACAAGAGGAGAAAATATACTAGACCTGATCATCACAAACATGGGGACAAAATGCTCCACACCGGAAGTATATCCCTCATTGGTGAGATCAGACCATAAATTAATCTCACTGGAGATCCACATCCCGCCCCCAACCCCAGCAAAAGACCACAGTGAAGAACTTCTCAAAAGCAAACTTCACACTTCTTAAGACTGGAGTGGTATCCTTCAAGGCCCCCGAGCCAGTGGAAACCACAACCCACGCTGCTGAAACCCTTACAAATGCCTTCTACGAGCACCTCCAGGAATGTATGGATCAAGCAATCCCTAATAAAATCAAGACCCTTTCCACCAAAGGCAGGCACCCAGTCTGGTGGACCCCAGCCATAAACAAACTCTACAACAAGAGGAGAAAGTTACTACATGACAGAGCAAAATCCCTAAAAGGGAAGGCATCTCTGATCAATACTAGCAAAAAACTATGATCACTCATAAAATCATCCAAGGCCAACTTTGAGAGAAAAATTGCTAAAGACACAAAAGACAATCATAAGGCCTTCTTTAGCTATGTTAGAAACCTGGGTGGAAACTCCCAGATATGCTCAGAATTAGTCCAAAATGATACAAAAATCACTGAACCCACAGACATTGCCAACATACTGGCAGACAGGTTCAGTGCAAATATCTCCTCCTCCCCCAAAAGGAGAAATATCTATCCCACCAGAGTCTAGCCTCCCAAACATCTCAGATGCCCAGGTGAGAGCTGCTCTCTCTAAAGCAAAAAACACAGCATCAATGGGACCAGACGGTGTCCCTGGCTGTGTGCTACACAAACTCAATGAGGAACTAAACCCACACATAAGGCTGCTGTTTAATCTTAGCCTTACTACAGGATACGTACCCAAAGAATGGCGTACGGCAACTGTGGTCCCACTCCACAAAGGCAGTGCTTCTACAGACCCTGGAAATTACCGCCCCATAAGCTTGACGAGCCTTGTCTGCAAAGCTATGGAGAGGATCATAATGGAACTCATAAATAAAGACATTGGGGACCTACAGACACTGGATCCTACCCAATTTGGCTTTGTCAAGGGCAGATCCTGCCTCTTGAACTTGGTCGACTTTTTCAAAACAGTCACTAAGGCCATTGATGAGGGTAAGGCAGTTCACACAGCCTACCTTGACCTAGCAAAAGCGTTGACACAATACCCCACTCGGGCATCATAGAAAAGCTCACCAGCTTAGATGTAAACCCATATGTCACAAGATGGGTTGCAAACTGGCTAAAGGACAGAACCCACAGGTTTAGAGTTGCTGGTGCCATGTCAGACTCTAAGCCGGTCACGAGCGGTGTCCCACAGGGCTCAGTCCTGGGCCCCCTCTTGTTCGACATTTATTTTTCTGAAGTGCAGGCAAACATAGGGGGATTGTGGCTGACAAAATTTGCAGATGACTGCAAACTGGGCGCCATAACTGACACTCCATCAGACACAGACATCCTCCAGAGAGGTCTCATAGAAATGGATAACTAGTGCCAGAGCCATGGCCTTAAGCTAAATGCCAAAAAATGTATAGTCATACCCTTTGGGAAAAACAAGGTAACCCCTAATTACCACATAGGTGGTAATCCATTAAACACGGAAGAAGTTATCAGGGACCTGGGGACCCAAGTTGACAGTAACCTCTCTTTTGACACTCACATTGCCAAAGTGGTTAGGAAGACCTTCTACATTGCCCACCTGATCATGAAGGGATTTACATCCAGATCAGGAGAGGTCATTGTACCCCTGTACTCTTCACTTATCAGACCAATGAATGAGTACAACGCCTCATTCGGAATGTACCTTACCCGACACCTGCAGCAGTTGGAAAGACCCCAAATGTTCCTCACCAAAAGGATAAAGGGGCTCAAACACATGTCATACGCTGCCCGACTGAAGAGACTCCAGCTCTATTCAGTCGCATACCGTCTGCTCAGAGGTGATCTGTGCCTGACATACAAGGCCATGTCCAACCCGGAATTAATGGACATGCTCCACCTCAAAAAATCCAAATCCACCATAGCCACGAGAGCAAGAGACTTAAACCTCAACACGGATATAAATAGGGTGTGCTGGAGGGACAGATTCATCACCCAGAGACTCCCTACACTATGGAACAGAATCCCAGTCCATGTGAGGCAGAGCCCCTCACTGACTCTGTTCATGAGAAATCTTGATGAGTGGATGGGAGATCGTAGGTTTACCCCGGGAATCATCTCTGTGTCACTGCTGGACAGAGGCACAGCAAACTAATGGGTATAGTATTCTCATCCTAAGGGGTGGTGAAAGCCACACACACTCTGGCTAGGCTTATAAATGCCCTAGGGCAGATAGCCTAGTATGAACCTATGAACCTATGCACATATGAACCTATGATTTGTTTCTATGGGTAAAAGCATAAACCTTCCTAGTCTAAAACTATTTACATATATGAATTTGTGACTTGGTGAATTCCAAATCATTTAGCAATGATATATATTTTATAATACTTGGTTGTCTATTGTAATTAAATGAAGAAAATGGGAAGAAGTAAACGGAGCATCTGTCGAGTGTGATGACGTCATTGTGCTTGCTCGGAGGCACTGCACTGACGACGAACACACTTTTTTCATTTCTAACATTTCTAAGTTTTGGAAATGGAATATAACGCAAAAAGGGTGTAATATAAGTATATCTTAAGTGGAACAAACTCAGTGAACAAGTTTAATAGTCGACAATGTGATGGGAAGAATGTGAGTTTTAAAATGGAGTTTGAACACATGGCATGGGTAACTTGCTTGCATTTTAAACTGCAGCTTTATTTACACTGTTAGAAGTAGCAGGAATGTATAGAACGCTAGACCTAAATTTGTTATTGTAATAATTTTTAAGTAACAGCATATATCTGAAGCAAAGCAGATAACATAGAGCAATATACTTCTAGCAAAGAATATATAATGAACAGAGACTTTCAGTATCAATGTTGTTTAAATAATGATGCTTAGTGTAATATATTGCATTTGACATGCTGCTGATAGAAGCAATGTTCTGAAATGTTTTCAAATATTAAATGCTTGTAGATGCCTATGAATGCTTTGACTGCTGAAATAGACTTTTAATGTACTATAAGAACTGTATTTTAAAAGTAATACTATGCAATGTAGATGAATGTATTGATGCTTTTAAAAGAGGGTGTGTCTTTAGTAGTTTGATTGACTGGGAGTGGTCTTTCAGGTTAATGAGGTACACAGGGACAGCATTACAAACCTCTTTGTGTGTGTTTTTATATTTGTTTATGGTCTGAAGAAGCCACAGACAGTGGTGAAAGCTCTTACCGAATATTAAAGTTTTTGGTTTATTTTATGTGGTCTGGAGCTGTTCTTCATACAACTGCTACCATATATTTCTTTGCTGATTCTTGGAATATATTTTTCTGATCAGGATGGGATGGTTACTGTGACACACCAACTCTGTGTCCATACTCAAGGAGCCTAAATCCTCACAACTGACACTGCAGTAGGACATTCACTTAGAATAACAATGGATACACTCTATTTCCAGATACAGCTCTCTGCATCAAGCAGAATTTCCCTTAAGAGCACATAGGGAACACAGCCCAGGGTCTGGATTTCCCTGTCTGTCTCCTTCCAGGACCACAGTAAGGCTCTCACCTAGCACAGCTATAGGGTTGAGTCCTCAGCCGAGTGTTCAAGCCAAGTCCTCCAACACCCTCACTGTGAAACTATGGGTTAGTGTACCTGCTGCTAGCAGCTGACACACACATTATTTATGATTTGGTTTTCATCCACGCACACACACACACACACACACACACACACACACACACACACACACACACACACACCTGGGAAAGGCTGGTGCAGATTCACCTTTTGCCCAAAATATGATAGCTAATACTGCCACCAGAGACTACAAAGCCCTCTACTTTACAGCTTTTACAAGGGTACCCAATTATAGTGAGTGGCATTAATATTAATACAAATGGTAGTGTTTTTGTCGAATGCAGTAAGGCTTTCAGGAGTGGCCATAGAATCACTAAATCGATAGGAATACTCTCAAATGTTAAAATATTCTGTAAGGGACCAGCCACAATGAAAAGTTTAAATATATTTAATAATAAATAATAAAAGAACATGAAAGTACTAAGTATCTATTTACAATAAACACCAGTGTTTCAGTCACAGGAAATATTAAAATAGCACAGATGAATAGATTCACACAAATACAGAAAAAACAGTACTTAACTAAGCTCACTATACTTCCCTGACTGATCTATAGAGTACTATTCCCTTGTCACATATTAGAGCAAGGAAAGATGAAGTGGATGAGAGATCCTTCTTTGTCAGGTTCCAAAAACAGAGTGCACTAAGACTTCTGTCTCACTTAATATTAAAACATTATTTCTGTACAGAATGACATCACATACATCTGGTCATCTGACTTCTGGTTCCCAGACTACCCCCCCCTTAGCTAGAGACTGAACCAGAATCTCACACATACTTGTCAATAACAGACACACAAGAGCTTTTCTAAGATGTGTTACAGCTTCTGGAAGTCATAAAATAATTTCAAACTTCTGCCCGTCCAGAGTAGCAATTAGATCACTGTTAGAGACAATGCAGAAAGCTTCTTAATACTTGTTTTCCCATGCATTTTGTCTCTGGATGCAACCAGAACTGTAAGATACAATCTTTATGGCTTAATTTAATTTATTATTTTTCAAAGTTAGCTGGACTGAGATTAACCTCTTCTCTTCCAGTATTCTGTGTTAGACTATATACATTCCAGTACTTACAGCAGTACAGTCTGATATAAATGTGCATTCCTTTTCTGTCCAGCAGAACCCACTATTGATGCATTTTAACACAGCAGCTTTACAGATACATTTGGAACACAAACATCTTTGCAAATACATTTTAACACAAACATATTTACAAATACATTTTAACACAAGCATCTGTACAAATCAGTTCAATATACAAATAGCATATAATTCTTTACAAATATTCTAGCTAGCTATGATGATATATGTTACATATCCACTGGCCTACTTCTCCTAGCATAGCTGGCAATACGTCATATCATCACAGTTACTATAGTGGGTTGTGCATTTTTCATTTGTGACCAGCAAGTACTTCTACTATGTTGGATCATAGGATAGGCAATTCTACCTTATTATTCATTTAAGAACTAAATCCATCCTTAGTTATTCAGTAATTTTACTCCATGGTTTAAACTGATGATTTGCTTATTGTAGCTCATGATAACATTGATCTTTTCTTATAAACACCTCTTGCTCAGTTCAACATAGTAATACAGATTCAGACAAAAGGCATTTCTGTGTACTTAGACCTGAAAGCAAATTTCTGTAAAGTAGTCATTATACCTGTTTTTAAGTTAATGGTATTAGCACTGCTTATTATCCAACCAGGTGAACATTCCAGTGTCCTTCAACCTTTTTGTCAACTAATTAACTGTTCTATAATTCTTGTTGTAAATACCATTGTTTAATTATCACTTACAATTACATGCACACATACATTAGTAAAAAAGAAAACAAACCATATTAACATTTTCATTCAAATACATTATACATCAGATATGTTTTCTTTCTTTATAACTGTCACCAGTCAAACATTGCATAAATTGTCCAATTCATGTCTTTCCTCAAGCCTCACTCCTTCTCCCCTGCACATTATTCTGCATGTATTGTTCCCACAAATTCCATTTAATTTATGTAATTTGCTCCTCCCATTTTCTAATATAATTTGCCCTTCCCCTTTTCTAAAGTTCCCACTTCCAGTTCTTTTATCTCTTTTAAAATATAAAATATTCAGTCCTTCAAATACAAATGGTTCAGACTTTGATTTCCAGTTTCTAGTAATTGTTTTTTAGCAGCCAACAGAGATACACTTAGTAAAGCCTTGCTATGTATGGCAATTTAGATATTTTGCCCCAGTTCAAAATAATCATTCCCTTAGTTACAGCCATTTACTCCCCCATTATTTCAGGCTACACTGTAGGGAATTTTTTTTTAAATCTGCAAACTCATTACAGTCCCAAGAAACATGTTCCAAGTTACCATTTTCTTCCCTGTCATATCTCCAACATTTGCTGTCACCCTGAGGAAAATTTGTTGGAAGTCTGCTTGGGGTACACAAATATATATGCAAATACTTTCAATCAAAAATATTAAACCTTTGGGATTTTGTTGCATACTTGGGAGCCATACATATGTTCTCCCACGGTTTCTTCATTGATTGCTTTTCTAGTCTCTCTTCCCATTATTTTCCAAATTCCTCTTATTGATTCTTATAGTTATCATGCATAATTCTACTGAGATGATCAAGTTGTTCCACTTAACCATTGCTCTCTTCTCCTCCCAGATAAAATCCTTCAACTCTTAATTAATTGCTGTTCACAACTTCTCCTCTGATTGATAAAAATATGCCTGATCTGTGTATAAAATTAAAGGGACTAAAAACATTTCCACTGCTTGTATCTTGCTATCTGTATCCATTAAACAGAGCTTCCAATTTCTAAAGTTTTGTATTATCTTTTGTTTAGTATCTTCCCACACATCCTTAGCTATCATAGCAGAATCATTTTAACCTATACTCCTAAGTACTTCATTTTATCATCTCCTCAAAAATATGGGTATAGATGGGCCAGTTCATATGTGTACACATAGTTTGCAGCAATTTCCTTTGTTTTATCTTCATTAAGTTTGTATTCCAAAAAGACATGAATGTTCCACAGCACTGAAATGTCATTTTCTGGTTTTAATGGGTACTAAATAATATAATCTGCAAATAAAGCCAACTTTTTTTGATTACAATACCAATTATATCCTTGAATTTCTGCATCCCTTACTTTGCCCGGGTCCTGTACTCAAACAAAACTTATCAGAGAGGACCTCCCAACCCCTTTAATATTCACATCTGATCCCTCATATATCATCCTAATTAACCTTATTGTTATGCCAGGGAATGCAAATGCTTCCTTTGTCTACTCATAAAATCCAATCTTACTCTGTTGAATGCTTTTTCTGCATCAAAACTTACATCAGCAGTGATATTTTCTTACATTCTGCTTCCCTCTGGATCGTCATTGTTCTACTAATGTTGTCAAAGGTTTGCCTCACCTCCACAAAACCACATAAACTACATTGATCCATATCTATCAATTTTGGAATCTTCACCATTCTTTTGGCCATTATAGGCATAAACACATAATCTTGGTTTTGAATTGAAATGGGCTTATATGCATCTGGATCTGAGGGCTCTTTACCATCTTTAGGTATTACAGCCACCATAACTTTCTTTCAGGATGTTGGTTCTTCTCTCTTCCTTTTAAAATACTGTTAGCACTTCCCTTCCCACCTAGCTTCCAAACTTCCACAGGAATACCATCTATTCCTGAGATTTTCTTGTAGATCATTTATATGCCACCAGTTTTATGTCATCTTCTCCTATTCTAACTGTTAGTAATTGAGCCTCATCTACCTCTGTACTTGGCATATTTAATTCTACTGCAAACATTTCCATTTTGATTTATCTTGATTTCCTTACTTCTCTGCTTTGTGGTGATTTTCATAAGATTTCCGAAATATTTCTAATATCTCGACAGGGTCTCTGTTTACTTTCCTTGTTATAGGTTCCCTAACTTGGCAGTAGCACTTTCTACTGTCTGCTAAAAGCTTTTGTGCTCTGGAATTATTATCAAAAATAGTTGCTTAACAGCAATCTTTCTAAAGTCATGCATATTGTTGATGTGGTCCATTATTTTCTCTTAGCACTCTGCAGTTACACCTCTTCTTCTTCTGTGAGATTCTCACTATTCTGCAATACTATAACCTTTGTCATTCCCTGTAAATAATTCTTGTTACTTTTTAACCACATCGATTTTTTTTTATTTCTAACCTGTTTTTTAAATCTACTTTCATTTTATCTCACTCCCTAGCTATGTTTTCAGAAGAAATTTCTATCTTCTCTAATAACTCATGAGTAATTTCTACAACCCATTCCCTAAATTCCTGTCTGTTTAATAGATATCTGGAGAAGCACCACTGTCTCATTTTTATTTCATTACCCTATATTTTTATTTTTGTTATTACTGGCATGCGATCTGAAATAGTTATAGGATGCTTATGAAAATTTTCATTTAAATGCACATTTTCCTGCGATGTATAATTTCTGTCTAGCCTAGCCCAGTTTTTGTAGCTTGGGGAATAATTTATAAATTTTCTCCAAGCTCTTACTTCTGAATTTGCCTCTTCCATAGCAAATATTTTCATACATTTGTTAAAAAATCTGCCTTGTTTTGTTACATTTTCCCTTCTAGGCTCCCAGATACATAATTTTCTTAAGCTTCATTTTAGCAGTTTTAGATGGACTATAAATACATGCCAGCATAATCCTCTTCACTTGCCAGTATCACATTACTACTACAAATCTACCATTAGTATCTTTTTTACCTTTTCTCTGACTATTGGAGCTTCTCTAGCAATTAATATAAATAGTCCAATTTTCCTTTGTCCCAAATATTCCAGTAAATAGTTATCCTGAAATCCTTTCTTTATCAAATTCACATGTTCAATTCTTTCCAAATGTCTCTCCTGCAGCATAGCTATTTACAATCTGCATTTTTAATGTAGTTCACTACACTTTCTTTTCTGTATATACTTATGAGACCACTTACATTCAAAGATATTATGGAAAGTGTAGCCATTGTGATATAAAGTTATTATTCCCTCCTGTTATGTATAACCTCTGTTTTTAAATGTCTAATTCCAGCTTTTTTATTACATGCATACACACAGATGTTTGTCAGATTGAACTTTTCCAGATTGCCTGCTACACTCACTGGTTTGAATTGACCTGTAGTAAAGGTTATCCATGCTAGGACTTATGGTCACACTAACTGCTGGCTGTTTTTGTGTTATGTTTTTTTCCACTCCCAGATGTAGAAACAACTTGAATGCTTTCAAAAAACATTTTTTAACCACTGAAAAAAGTATTCTATTTTTTTATTTCCTTTATCATCTTGTCTCCATAGAAACATGAGAGCCAGGTACACAACTGTCTTCAGCTACAAGCTTCTCATGTTGCACTGTGAACTGTGATAATTTATTTTTTAAGGAAAGTTTTGAATTCAGTGGTCTTTTATTTACTTGATTCAACTTAAAACCTGTTGTTAGATCAAGCCAAGGGTCTTATCTTAATCCAGTCATTCCCCTATGTAAAATTAGGAAGAAGCATATCAATATTACTGATATCATGCTCTTTGGTCCAAGTTTTGTTCTCTTTTGTCATTGCAGTCATACCTCTCAACTGTCCAGATTTTTGTGGAATTTTCAGATTTTTGCCTCAACATTTTGATTTGTTCCTCATAAAAGTTTGGTATTCTGGCAAATCACTGGGATGATCTGAACAATGAAATTAGTAAATAATATCATACATTTGAGTTTCAGACTTCATATCCTATAGGAAATGCATTTTAATACATGTCATTTTATTCTAACAACTTTTTAAGTTTATAAGAGCAGTGTTTAAAATCTGTCTCTATTTTGGGCCATTCCATCTACATTTTGTCAGACTTTGTCCAGATTTCTTGGCCTAAGAGGTTGAGAGGTATGATTGCAGTATCTAACTGAACAAGAAGAAAGAAAAAAGAAGGGGAAATAGCATCCATTTCCTTTAGTATTCCTATTACAAAAATAACTGAAAAAAGCTTTACTGTATATCATGAGGTATATGTCATTTTGTTTTATAAAATATTGTTAAAAACAAAAATTGTTTTGCTTGCAGTTACCTTTTTCCTTCCCCTTCCCCTCTCCTTAATGTTCTTCCAAATATTGATGACATGAAGTAGGGCTTATGCTTTGGAGTCCCCTACAAGCGTAAAAAGTAAAAAAGGCCATTATTTCCAGGGTTTACTGTATATTTCACAAATGTGATTGATGCTCTGTAATTCCACATTTATTCATTAATTTCCAAGTTGCTGGTTTTCTTCACATTGATCTCCATCTCCTAACTCCAGTCACTTGTTTATTTACAATGTGTTCTAGTCAACTCCTGTGCTTTTTTGACTTTCAGACATTTTCATTTGAAATAATGAAAAAGGTTTCACTGGCATAATCTCTACAGGCTTTATTATCAGAATAATAATAAGAAGAATCTTCTTCTGCTTTATAGCTCACTTTTTCTTAGAGAGACATTTGTATTTCCTTCTTAGCATGTTCTACATTAAAAATCACTTTGACTCACCAGGAAAATAATATTCTGAAGATAGCTGGATACAGTAGCTTGAATCTCGTGCCTGCTTCTCAACATTACATGACTGCTGAAAAAATGTACTCCTCTTCTGCCTGGTGTACAGTGAGTAATCATTTTCCACAAATGCTCTGCTGTCTGCAACTTTTAGTACTTTGTCCTCCTGCCACATTTTGTCAGACTCAACTCTTTCTGCTGTTAGGATTGCATCTTTACCATTAGAGGTCTTGGCTGCTTTCTCATGGCCAGGTTTGGAGCATATACACAATGTGCCCTTACAATTAATTACTCCTGCTGTGGAATAACAGTCCAGTTGCTTATTTGTGCTTTTATAAAATTAATACAGTCCATTATTTTCAGTTTCTCTGGTAGAGCAGAAAACTTCAGGCCATTTTTTGAAAGATCTTTTCTTGAGAAATTTCATACTCACAGTCTTTTCTTCATATTAACTTTTGCATTTTGCAATTTTTTTCTGCTGACCTAAATATCTGTTTAAATCATCTTTCATTTTTTCCAGCCTTTTGTTATCTGAGTTGAAATACTCCTTCAGTTTTTCATTTATTTTAATCAGCTGTGAGCACATTTGACTTATTTTTCCTCTAGATTACTGAAAGTCATGTCTTGCAACAAAGCTGTTGTTTGAACTCCTTTTTGCTGAACAGCTGCAGGATTCTTCCCAGCCAATGTTTTTCTCCTCAACTTTTATGGTTGATTTTCTTCCAGGTTCTCTAAATGTATTTTTTCCTGACATCCAGATAGTGCAGTTAGTAGGCAGTAACTGAAATTTTCCCAAAAAGATAAATTCATGGTCTCTCTTTTCTTGAGTTTCTGTTTTCATATTGAGAGAGGTGAAATTAAGTGATTAGTCAGTATGTACCCATCTTGGATGTTATGTCCTCCTTGATTTGATACATTTTCTGATGTGGCCTGTCAACTTGTAGCAGTCCATCACCAAGTTGTCTATACATCCCTTAAGATTTAAATTCTTGCTCAGCAGTATGCCTAGGTACTGACAGACTAAGTTTCTGAATCTGACATATAGTAATACAATTCCATTTGTACTCATGCAAAGGAAATTTCTGTTTGATCTTTTGCTTAATAATAATCATGTTATTAAACACAACCCACTTTTTTAGTTATCTAGCCAAAACTTTAATATTTATGGAAAATCTGCCTATATACCAGTAACTCACCCTTTCTGTTATCCATTTAAATATGACATTTCCTGTCTAATTACCATTATGCTATTCATTTCACAAGCTAAAAATGTAGACCTGTTTTGATTATTTTTCCTGTCATAAGCTGATGACATATATTATCGAAGGCATTACTGAAGTTGAAATACAAAACATCACTGTAAATTTTTTCTTCTCGTACCCTAATTAAATTGCAATATAAATTATTTTTGTTGAAAACATTAATTGTATTTTAAGAACAAAGAACAATCAGTAGAAAATAAAACAAACAAATAATGATTTACACATGTCCCTATCTGTGTAATATATCAATGTAATACAAATTAACATTTAATATTTTTCAAACAAATCTTTAAATTTTAGCCATGACTTGAAATGTGTAATATTAGAAGTTCTCATTGAAACTGTATGCATCTCATTACTACATACAATTTTTGCAATACTAAGAAATTTAGTACAAGATGGAGTAGTTTTGCTCTAGTTATTTTCCTAGTAATTGTTAGCATAGGCCAAAGAGGTGGCACTTGAGGCCTTAGAATTATTCCAGGGATTGGAGCATTAAATAAAATAATATGACTTGGAGATATTACACCTGTCCAACCACAATGCTTGAATAATGTTACTGATTTCTTTCCAAAAAGGGGAGATGACCTCACATTCATGTACTATATGTATCCAATCAGCTGTTACCTCGGAATTACATCTCCAGCATTTACTTCTGCTTAATCTATACATAATTGTAACCTTGTTAGGTGTAACAAATCCTCTATACAAAAATTTCCAGATTACATTTTTCCAATATAAAGAGGATGTAGTTTTTTTCTATTGCCTTTAATACTGTTTATTATCTTCATAGGTAAAATTCGGTTATCAATTTTTGTGGAATAATTCCAAAAAGTATTGAGTCTAAACTAAGAATTCTATAAATATGTGATAAGTAAGACTTATTTTCCACTGTTTTATTATTTTAATTAGGAATTCCAATATTTGAAAGAAAGATTTCTTATCCTAGTTTAATATCTTTTTTTTGAGTTCACATACTCCCTACATATTTGTAGCATTAACCACTTAGAATCATGATTGTATTTGGGCATTAAGTTTTCAACAGAATGTATTTCGGTTGCATTTAAAAAATGATGCCAATAAATTAAGTTATTTTTGTTCTTTTAGAGCTATCATTCTACTGAAATTGTGAGTGTCTAAGCATTCTTTTTTATATGGTATTAGAAAAATTGAAAAGAGTATGTCTTTAATACAATACTTAGAATATATAAATTTCCAGAAGGAAGAAAGAATATTTTTATATAGGAAATTTGATTAGAAGAAATGTTTCCATTTAAATAATAATATTTTAACATCCAGACAAACTGTTAGGAACGGTTTGCTTATGACAATTAGTAATATGTTTGTTATTTTTAGATAATAATACCTACTGTATTAGTTTCCATTTTGATTCCTATGATGAATTTATCTACAATGCAATGATTTTTACAAAGGCTGAAATAGCATACAGTTGAATATCAGGGAATCCAATTCCATCTTTAGCCCAATCTTTTGTGTGCCTCTTAAAAGAAACTCTTGGTTTATTGGGATCCCAAAGAAACTTAAGTAGGATGTTATTAATATTTTTCATAATTTTTTTGGGGGGGAGACAGTATTAATGATTGCATAACAAATAATATTTAGGGAGATTACTATCTTCAGTAACATTAAATGTTATTCCATAGTAAAGAAATAGTTATTCCAACTTGTGACTAGACTTATAATTTTATCAATAACCTGTTGAAAATTCACTTATATCATTTCCTTACTATAAGACGTAATGATGATGATACCAAGATATTTAATTTGAGAGTTGTTCCAATTGAAATCATAATATTCTTTCCATGATTTTTTATTTCTTATTGAGTAATAATGTACTTGTTTTATTATGATTAAATTTAAAGTTTGAAATAGTTTCAAATTGCCTCATAGAACTAATTATATGTTTTAGTTGTTTGTTTGTCTTTCGGCTTTTTCCCAGTAAGGGGTCGCCACAGCGGAACTCTGGTCCACTAATGATTGGCAGGAGATTTTTATGAAATGCCGAGGTGCCAGCTCGATGCCCAACCTTCAAAGAAGGTGCGCCCATTTACGCATGCATATCTTTTGAACGCTACCCAACCACGGGGAGGACATGCAGACTCCACACAGAAGGCGCTCTCAAGCCAAGCCAAGAATCGAACGGGAGAACCTCTTGCTGTGAGGTAACAACACTACCGCTGTAGTGATTTTTCTATATTTCCTACTGTAAGCAGAATATCATCCACAAGAGTTGAACCTTTAGTTCCAAATGATCTACTGTCATTATACCATAAATATTTTTGTTTGACCTAATAAAGTTAACAAAAGGTTCTATTACTAGTGCAAAAAGTAGTGGAGATAGTGGGCAACCTTGTTTAGTACCTTTTAGTAGTTTAAAAGAATTAGAAAGAAGGGAACCTATTTTGACATAAACAATAATTAATGTAAAACTTTGAGATTAATATTATTAATTAAGCTGAAAAGTTATATTCTTTAAATGCTTTAAATAAATAAGGCCAATTGACTGAATTAAAAGCTTTGTCTAAATCAAGACTGATAACAGAAAGGTCTGTTTTATTTTTATTTGCATAGTCTATTAGTGTATGTATCCTTATTATATTATCTTGTAAATGTCTATTGAAAATAAAATCCGTTTGATCATTGTTAATTAATTTTGGTATTATTAGATTAATTCTATTTGGTAAAATAGACAAAAACATCTTATAGTCAACATTTAGTATTATGATGGGTCTTAAAAAGAACACTTTGTAGGATTTTGCCTTGATTTAGAATAGGTGAAATGAGGGAATATTTCCATGACGATGGAACCTCTGAACTAGTTTTTATTTCCCCTAAAGCTTTTTCTGTTATAGAGACTGCATTATCTAGCAATAGTTAATATTGTTCAGATATAAGACCATTTAAACCAGGAGCATTTTTTTACTTTTAAATTTGATCTTTTATTTCTTTTAAAGTAAAAGGTCTATGAATTTTACTTAGTTGTTCATTTAATTTATTCTTTATAATTTCCTTTTGAAAAGCATCTACTATCCCATCATTTACTAAGCTATTTGAATTTTTATTTATATTTTCATAGAATATTTTAAAGCACTCAAGAATACCCTCAATGTTTGTTTTCCTTTCTTTTTTATTTATTTGTAATGTAATTTGCAATTTTAGTTTTTTCAGGTTCACTGACACTTCATGATTTAGAATTTCAACATACTTTGTATTCAGTTTTTAGTTCAGACTTATTAACAGTGTCATTTGATTTTAGGTCTAACTTTATTTTATTTGTTTTAGTTTGTAATGTATTTAATTTGTTATCCCATGATTTTTTTTTTCACATATCAGCATGTAATTCTACCATTTAAGTAAGCCTTTTGTAAGTCCCAAAGGATGATATCATTTACTTCACCATTAGTATTTATTTCTGTAAAGTTCTTGATCTTATTTACATACCACTTTTTAAATCCTTTTATTTTAACAATGTATGTTGGTAGTCATAAGACATTATTTTCTAAGATAATATTGAGAACAATAGCTTTGTGATCTGATAATAGACATGATACTATGGAAACCTCTCTTATATCTAAAATCAAATTGCCCGTGTCAAAAACCTTGTCAATATTTGTTTGAGTTCCACATCTGTAAGAATAATAGATGTATTGAAGTGAATTCATAGGTTCATAGGTTCATAGATAGGTACTAGGCTATTGGCCCCAGGGTCTATATAAGTCTAGCCAAAAAGGTACCCTGGCTTTCGCCACCCAAGAAAATAATTTCCCTGTGCCCTTGTCGAAGAGAGCCACAGAAGTGATCCCCAAGGTGAATTTCCTATTTCCCATCCACTCATCAAGATTTTTCTTGAAGAGTGCTAATGAGGTGCTTTGTTTGATATAGATAGGTAGTTTGTTCCAGAGTATGGAAAGTCTCTGGGACAGAAATGTATCCCTCCAGCATGTTATGTCTATTATGGTGACAATGTTTATGTGCCTAGAGCGTGTAGCTTGGAGGGATTGGGATTTCTTTAAGTGGAGCATGTCCAACAGCTCTGGGTTTGACATAGGTTTGTATGTTAGGCAGAGATTGCCTCAGAGTAGGTGATATGCAACGCAGTAAAGCTGGAGTTTTTTGAGACCGTCTGCGTAGGGTATCTGTTTGAGGCCAGTAATACTCTTTGTGAGGTATTTCTGTGGCCATTCCAGTTGTTTTAGATGTTTTGCGAGGTACATACCAAAAGGGGCATTGTACTCTATAATGGGTTTAATGAGTGACGAGTAGAGGGGAACAATGACCTCTTTTTTCTGCATGAGAAACCTTTTGTAATGAGGTGTGCCACATAGAAGGATTTTCTGACTACTGTGGTGATGTGATTATCAAAGGAGAGACTACTGTCCACCTGTGTCCCAAAGTCTCTTATCACACATTCGGTGTTAAGTAGACTACCGCCTATGTGGTAGTTCATGGGTGAGTACAGAGTTTTTACCAAAGGAGATGACAATGCACTTTTTGGCATTGAGCTTGAGGCGATGGCTTTGACACCAGGCATCTGTCTCAGTGAGGCCCTTTTGTAGGATGTCCACATCGTTAGGAGGTTCGATTATGGCTCCTAGTTTGCAGTCATCTGCAAACTTCATTAGCCAAAGACCTTCTGTGTTAGCCTGTACTTCAAAGAAGTAGATACCAAACAGGAGAGGACCCAGGACTGAACCCTGTGGTACTCCACTTGTCACTGGTCTGAAGTCAGATTTGGAGTCTACTACTTTGACAGTGTGGATTCTGCAAGTGAGCCAGTTGGCAACCCATCTTGTGACATAGGGATTTATACCTAGTTTAGTGAGTTTATCTATAATTCCAGAGTGGGGGATGGTGTTGAAAGCCTTGGCAAGAGCTAGATAGGCTGGGTGAACCACCTTACCCTCGTCAATGGCTTTGGTGACTACTTCAAAGAAGTATATCAGGTTTAGGAGATATTATCTGCCTTTTACAAACCCAAACTGGGTGGGGTCCAGAGTTTGGAGATTACCAATGTCTTTGTTTATAAGTTTCATGGTGGTATGTTCCGTGGCCTTGCAGACCAAGCTCATCAGGCTAATGAGGCGGTAGTTTCCCGGGTCCGTGGTGGCTCCCCCTTTGTGGAGTGGGATGACCGTTGCTGGGCACAAAGCCTGAGGTGAGGCTATGATTGAACATGGTACTTTGGTGGAGTACCAGTTCATTCTGTAGTTCATGTAGAATGCATCCTGGGATGTTGTCAGGTCCTATGGATGCTGTGTTCTTGGCTTTGGAGAGTGTGATTTTACCTTTACAGCCATGATTACAGGATCTTTGCATTCTTCCGGTATAGAGATGGGCACTTTAGGGGGTGAGAGGGGGGGGGGGGGGTAAAGTTAGCACTGAACCTATCTGCCAGGATGTTGACAATATCAGTTGGTTCTGTATATTTAGTGCCATTGGGTTGTAACTCATATCAGATCTGATTGTTGCCATTGAGATTCTTGACATAGCCATAGAATGCTTTATGGTTTCCTTTAGAATCAGTGGTGATCTTGTTTTCGTAACTAGCTTTGGAGGACTTTATGAGGGATCTCAGCTTATAGGTTCATAGGTTTATACTAGGCTATCTGCCCTAGGGCATTTATAAGCCTAGTCAGAGTGTGTTTGGCTTTCGCCACCCATTTTAAATTAATTTTGCTATGCCTTTTTGTGAGGTTAGTATACTGTGCCTCTGTCTAACAGTGACACAGAAGTGATAGCCAGGGTAAACCTATGATCTCCCATCCACTCATCAAGATTCCTCTTGAAGAGAGTCAATGGGCTGGGATTTTATTCCAGAGTGAAGGGAGCCTCTGGGTTATGAATCTGTCCCTCCAGCATGTCCTATTTATTTCAGTGCTGAGGTTCAAGTCTCTCGAGCGCGTAGCTCGATGGGATTTGGATTTTCTGCAGTGCAGCATGTCCATTAATTCCGAGTTGGACATGGCTTTATACGTCAGGCACAGATCGCCTCTGAGCAGGCGGTATGCCACTGAGTAGAGCTGGAGTTTCTTTAACCGGGCAGCATGTGGCATCTGTTTGAGCCCTTTGATCCTCTTGGTGAGGTACTTTTGGGGTCTTTCCAGTTGCTGCAGGTGTCTGGTAAGGTACATCCCAAAAGGGGCATTGTACTCAATTATGGGCCCGATGAGGGATGAGTAAAGAGGCACAATGACCTCCCCTGATCCAGATGTGAATCCCTTCATGATTAGGTGGGCTATATAAAATGTTTTTCTAACCACTTTGGCCACGTGGTTGTCAAATGAGAGATTGCTATCAACTTGGATCCCCAGGTCCCTAATGACTTCTTCTGTACTTAATGGATTACCACCTATGTGGTAATTTGTGGGCACTTTGTTTTTGCCAAAGGGGATGACTATACACTTTTTGGCGTTTAGCTTGAGGCCATGGGTCTGGCACCAGTTGTCTGTTTCTATGAGGCCCTTTTGGAGGATGCTTGTGTCGGCTGGAGAGTTGATTATGGCGCCCAGTTTGCAGTCATCTGCGAACTTGGTCAGCCACAGTCCTTCCGTGTTGGCCTGTACCTCCGAGAAATATATACCAAATAAGAGAGGTCCCAGGACTGAGCCTTGTGGGACACCACTTGTAACTGGTTTGAAGTCTGACATGGCTCCAGCAATTCTAACCATGTGGGTTCTGTCCTTGAGCCAGTTTGCAACCCATCTAGTGACATAGGGGTTTATATTTAAGCTGGTGAGCTTATCTATAATGCCCGAGTGGGGTATTGTATCGAAGGCTTTTGCGAGGTCCAGGTAGGCTGTGTGGACCACCTTCCCCTCGTCAATGGCCTTGGTGACTGTTTCAAAGAAATTGACCAGGTTTAAGAGGCAGGATCTGCCCTTAACAAAGCCAAACTGGGTAGGATCCAGTGTCTGTAGGTCCCCAATATCCCCCTATGAGGTCCATGATGATCCTTTCCATAGCTTTGCAGACCAAGCTAGTCAGGCTTATGGGGCGATAGTTTTCAGGATCCGTTGAGACACCACCTTTGTGGAGAGGGACCACTGTTGCTGTACGCCACTCTTTGGGTACATATCCTGTAGTAAGGCTAAGATTGAACAGTAGTTTTATGTTTGGGTTTAGCTCTTCTTGGAGTTCATGTAGGACGCAGCCGGGACACCATCTGGTCCCATTGATGCTGTGTTTTTGCTTTGGAGAGGCGGCTCTTACCTGAGCATCTGAGATGTCAGGGGCAGCACTCTGTTGGGATAGATATTTGCCCTTTTGGTGGGAGAGGGAGAAGTTTGCACTGAACCTGTCAGCTAGGATGTTGGCAATGTCTGTGGGCTCGGTGTATTTTTTGTCATTTTGGACTAATTCTGAGCATATCTGGGAATTCCCACCCAGGTTCCTAACATAACTAAAGAAAGCCTTGTGATTATCCTTAGTGTCCTGTGCAATTTTTCTCTCAAAGCTGGCCTTAGACGATTTTATGAGTGCCCGTAGTTTTTTGCTAATACTGATCAGAGATGCCTTCCCTTTTTGGGATTTTGCTCTATCATGTAGTAGCTTCCTCCTCCTATTGCATAGTTTATTTATGGCTGGGGTCCACCAGACAGGACGTCTACCTTTGGAGGATTGGGTCTTGGTTTTATTTGGGATTGCATGATCCATGCATTCCTGAAGGTGTTCATAGAATGCGTTTATAAAGGATTCCGTGGTCTGGGCCGTATTTTCCACAGGCCCGGGGGCTTTGAAGGATTTCGCCTCATTGTGAAATTTACTTTAGAGAAGTTTTTCACTGTGTTTTTTTGGGCAGGGGGTGGGGTCGGGATGTGAATATCCAATGAGATTAGTTTATGGTCTGATCTTACCAGTGAGGGATACACTTCTGATCTGGAGCATAGTGTCCCCATGTTGGTGATGATCAGGTCCAGTATGTTTTCCCCTCTTGTGGGAGTGGTAACAAGTTGTTCCATAGCATTTGAGTTTATAAATTCTAGGAACCTTTTGGCTAGGGTGTTGGAGCTAGAGTAATGCTCCCAGTCTATGTTTGGGTAGTTGAAGTCACCCAATATAATAGTGTTTGGAGAGACCTTCATATTTTCCAGTATTCTCAGGAAGGCCAAGTGGGGTTCCTGTGTTTGGGAGGGTGGTCTGTAGCAGGCTATAAACTGGAAGGCAGTTTTACCCACAGTTAGTTGCACATGGATAGTCTCTGATGCTTCGTGCTGTGCCACCAACCTGGAGGTGTGGGTATCTTTGACGAATATTGATACTCCCCCTCCTTTTGTGGTTCGGTCCAAGTTTTGGGGCCGAAAAGCATGGTATGAGGTATAACCTGGTAGTGCTGGGGTGCTCTCAGGAGCCTTGAACCAGGTTTCTGTTACTGCACAGATATCGATGTTCTCCATGCTAAGGAGAGTTTTGAGTGTGTGCATCTTGAGGTTTAGACTTCTGGCGTTGAGTAGCATTACTCTTAGTTTCTTATCCCTTGTGATACCTATGGAGGTGGATTTGTCTTTTGAGCCTTGCCTAAAAGAGGCACTATGGGGGTAGCAAGAGCCTTTGCCAATATCCGAAAGCCCAGGGGTGACAGGTGCAAGCCATCCCTAGTGAAGCATCGTGGCTTGTCGATCATATCATCCCAGGCTGACAGGCATTGGATCCCCTTTGAATGACACCAACACTTAAGCCAGTTGTTGAAATTGATCATCTTGTCTTCATATTGTGGCATCATTCTTGGTGAGGGTAAGATGCTACTCAAGGTCAGGGTCATACTGGCCTGGGCTACATGCTCAGAGAGCTCCTCTATGTCTCTTTTCATGTAGTCCAGGGAGGTACGTCTCAGGTCATTCACACCAGCATGGACAATGACTGAGTCATATTTGTACTTGCCTTGGAGTGACCTGAGTGCTTGTGTTATGTGGCGGATCCTAGCGCCCAACAGGCAGCTCACCATGACCTTCTCCTTGTTCAGCCTGGTGAGCGGGACGTCAGTGTGCCTGACGATAGAGTCACCTATTACAAGTGTATCAGGTGTGTTGTTTAGCCTTAAGGGCTGTGACTGTTCGGCACACTGGCTTTGTGAGATATGTGTTGCACGTGTTTTGTTTTGGGGTAGCGGTTGCTTGGGTGTCTGCTTTGGAGGTCTCTGCTGCTTAGGCAGATTTTTATTTATTTTTATTTAGAGCCTCCGAGTATGTTTTTGTGTGTTTATGTGTTTGGTTTGTTGTTGTGGTAGGTCTATGTGAGACTGGAATTGTAGTGAGTGTGGTTTCCTTCTCCTCCTGACTGGTTACGCCAGTACTGAGTTGAGAGAGCTTAGCCTCCAGTTTAGCTATATGGTTGCATCTCTCACATGTGTTGGAATTTGTTCAGAGGAGGAGAGGGTTGTCTGTGTATATGAGGCAGTTGTAACATTGCCTCAAGATTCCCAGATTCACCAGCTGGACCGGAGAGGAGATTGACAACTGACCTTTGGACGTGCTAGAATAGTATTGGGAATTCCTTTATAATTGAAAAAAAGGGCCAATGGGGAACAAGGTACTCAAGGGGAGTTGTGTGAGGGTGTAGTGCTTTTAATTTTTTAGAGCTGACTTATATAGTTGCTTTAGTGAGCAAGTGCCAGGTAACTTAAATGCAATGTGTTACAGGTAACTTAAATGCAAAAACAACAAACAGTAACTTTCTTTCAAGTGAAACAAGGAAATAAGTACAGTAAGCAATGCAGATATCACTAGGGATCCACAGAATTGCTAAAAGGCCGCGTTTTAGGTGGAATTAGCATTTCAGGGAAATAAACAAACAACAAGCATACAAATAAAGCTAGATTCAGCAGGCCTGGATCTAGTCTATGCTACAGCAAACAAGGTGTACCAGTTTCAGTAAGAAACAGTTAGAATATGCAGGCACTATAAGCCTTTAACCAGAAATTCCCTGCTCAGAAGGGCAGAGTCCAGCCTCTCCTCCCACAAGAGTGCAGACCGCAATCCTTCTTAACGTAAAATAACTGGCCTGAAGCCCAAGTGCTTAAACCAGAACTAATTCACTTTTAGAATAACAGACACTGAGCTCTCAATCAGCAGTTCCCAATTTAGAAGCTTCTTACTGAGGCTGACCAGGAAGTTCCTCCAATCATGGGATTTTACTCTTTTTTGCAACAGTTTCTTTCTTCTGTTGTAGAGTTTGTTTATGGCAGGGGACCACCAGATTGGCTACCTTTTTTTGGAGGATAGCATCTTGTTTCTGTTAGGGATAGCATGATCCATGCACTCGTGTAAGTGCTTCTAAAGTGCATTTGTGTATTGTCTGTCTGCATGGGTGTCTTGAAGTTTGCCACTTCTGTCTTAAGAAGCGTGAAGTTGACTTTGGAGAAATTTTTTACGGTGGTTTCCCTAATGGGGGGTGGGGGCGGGATGTGGATATCTAGGGTGATTAGCTTGTGGTCTGATCTGACTAATGAGGAATTGACCTTTGGTGTGAAACACCAGTTGCCCATGTTGGTAATGACCAGATCCAGGATATTGCTGCCCCTGGTGGGGTGTGGATAAGTTGATCCAAGGCATTGGAATTTATGAATTCCAGAAAATGTTGAGCAAAAGAGTTGGTATATGAGTAGTTTTTCCAGTTAATGGTGGGGTAGTTGAAATCGCCCATTATTAGGGTGTTGGGTTGTACCCTAATATTTTCCAGTGTATCAAGAAATGAGGAGTGGGAATCTTGGGGCATGGTGGGGTATCTGCAGCAAGCTACAGTTTGGATTGCGGTCTTTCCCAGAGTTAGTTGCACTTGGATAATCTCTGATGCATTATGCTGAGCAGCTCGCCTTGAGGTGTCGATATCCTTGATGAATATGGACACACCTCTGCCTTTAGTGTTTCAGTCCAGGTTATGTGGCCGAAAGATGTGGTATGAATTATAGCCTGGTAATGCAGGGATGCTCTCTGGAGCCTTGAACCAGGTCTTTGTAACTGCAAAGGTGTTGATGTTCTCCATTTTAAGGAGTGCCTTGAATGAGTGCATTTTGAGGTTTAGACTTCTAGCATTGAGTAGCATTACCCTCAGTTTCTGCTTGCTTGTGCATGTTATGCTAGTGAATTTGTCATTTGAACCTTGCCTAAAAAAGGCACTATGGGGTGCAAGAGCCTTAGCCAGTATCTGGAATCCCAAGGGCGACAAGTGCAGGCCATCTCTGGCAAAGCATCCTGGTCTGTCAATCATGTCATCCCAGGCAGACAGATACTGGATCCCCTTAGAGTGACACCAGAAGCTTAGCCAATTGTTGAAGTCACTCCTTTTGTCCTTGTACTATGGTATCATTCTGGGTGATGGCAGGATGCTACTCAGGGCTAGAGTCATACATGCCTGTGCTACAAGATCGGGCAGCTCCTCCATGTCTCTTTTCATGTAGTCCAGGGAGGTACGTCTCAGGTCATTCACACCAACATGGGCAATGACAGAGTCAGAGTTATATTTGTACTTGTGGAGTGAACTGAGTACATGTGTTAGGTGGTGAGTCCTGGCACCCAACAGGCAGCTGACAGTAACTTTCGCCTTGTTTATCCTGGTGAGTGGAGCATCAGTGTGCCTGACTATAGAGTCACCTATGGCTAGAGTGCTGGGTACATTGTTATGGCTTATGGGCTGTGGTTGAGTGGCACACTGAGTTTGTGGGCTATGTGTCCTTTGGGTTGTATTGGGGGTGGAGGTTGCTTGCGTTTCTGCTTTGGAGGTCTCTGTTGTTAGAGCAGATTTTTATTGAGAGCCTCCATGAATGTAGGTGTGTATTTTGTGTTTCTGTGAGTGTGCTTTGGTGGTGTAGGTTTTGAGGGATTATGTGATGAGTTTGGTGTGGTGCAAGTGTTTACCTTCTCCTCTTGACTGTCTAGTCCAGTCTTGGGTGAAGAGAGCTTTGCTTCCAGTTTGGCTATATAAGTTTATCTCTCACAGGTTGTAGTGTTGGGTGGTAGGAGGACAGGGTTGTCTGTGTACATGAGACAATTTGTGCATTGCCCCAAGAGGCCCAAATTCATCAGGTAGACAGGAGAAAACACCGGGAGCTGACCCTTAGACATGCCTGGATAGGTGCTTATTTATTAAGTACTAAAAACTGTTTTCCTCTAGATAAGTGAGGAAAGTTGAGTGCTGTAGTAATTTGTAGCTTATTTAGTGCTTGCAATGAGTTCTGAACAAGTGCTGAGCTTAAAGAAACAGATTTGAATGCTAAAACTGAAAAACTGCCTAGTTCTAAGGGAAAATTTGAAGAGTACACTTTATGGCGCTGGGAATAGTTTAACCCTAGCTAAGTGGCAATGCATAAAGTGTATATATTTATTTTAATATAACAGTAGCAAATGAGCAAACTGATTTAAACAAATTAAACAATTAACCAATAAAAAGCTAAAAACTGAGCCCCATTCAAGCAGTCTTCGATTACTACCACTAGAGTGCAGGGGAACCTTCTCCAAAAAAAGATGGCCTGGATTAGTACTCAACTTATACAAACAAAGCTAGATTTAGCAGGTCTGAATCTAGTCCATGCTGCAGCAAACAATTTCAGAAAGAAACAGTTCAAATAAGCAGGCACAATAAGCCTTTAAATGGGAGGTTGGCATAATGGTTAAATTGTTTACCTTGCAGACGCAAGGTGCAGGGTTTGATTCTCACATGGCGTATTTGTCTAGGTTTAAAATGGCCCACAAGGCAGTTAGCCTAGTATGAACCAGAAACTCCCAGCTCAGAAGGACAGAATCTACCATCTCCTCCCACAAGAGTGCAGACCACACCTTCTTAATGTAAAATCAAATATATCCTTAAAGTTCATAAGGTTCACAAAATTTGATAAATGTTTAGCTGATGATGTGATTCTTATTAGCAGTGGTGTCCTTATCAGATACGATTCAGTTAAAATAACCCACTGTTATGACTCACCTTTCATAATAAGAGGCAATGGTGTCTAGATAATTTTTTGCATCTTTAGCTCCTAGCCCTGGAATCCAGTAAAAATTTACCAAAGCATATATGTTCCTGTTCTATTCATTTCTAACAATGCTTAACATACTATTTTTATCAGCGTAAGTATCCATTAGATTAGGCGCAACTCGTGAATTTTTCCACAGAATTAGTGCCTCTTCTTTTGGATCTAAGACCAGAGCATGCTAGAATGAAATAATTATTTAACGATAATTTATTAACATCCTTTTCAAGTAAATATGTTTTTTGTACTGAGCTTTATGTAGCTTCAGGTATTTAAGCAGGCTTCCCTTATTTACTAGATTATTTATTCCATTAATATTAATGGATAAACATTTAAAATCAGACATTTGTAAGAGAACATATTACTAAAAATACCTTTATGTAAAAAACTATTATATATTTCAAAAATAATGATAAAGAACATTCAGCTACTTAGGTCCCATTTCACTTTTAATAAACCAGATTAGTTATCACTGTTCCAGTCTTCTCCTATAACCACTTCTTGGTCCTCAGACTGCAATGAGAAGGTTATCAGATATTGATTTCACATTTGCTATTATAAAGGTCAAGAAGTTACATATTACTAGCTACTCCATTTACTGTGTACAAAGTTATTTATACAACAGTCTATTAGCTATATACATGCCTATTTGTCTCTATTCCCTTCTGTTCCTGCTTATACTATCTATCTTATACCATTTACTTTTTACATGAACTCCATACTTGTGCTATAATCCATAAGTACTATGCTTTTTGAAGGAAAAGATATGCCATCCTTTATATATCAACTAATCAACAGGAAAACACTAGTAGCAACAATAGTCTATCTAGCTCAATATCATCCTTTGTGGGAATTGGGTACTGGACGTGGATGGACAAAACCAATAACTAGCCAGAAAAACAAGCTGGAATGACTCCAAGCAAAATTCCAAAAAGTATTAAGTATGAAAAAAGATGAGATTCATTATCTTCCAGTAAAACCTTTATTCCTGGTTTTATTCAACAGGCATCAAGCACTGTAAGTGTTTTACGAACTATGTTCAGAATATTTATACCTTTATTCCATATACAATATACAAAGTAAAACAGACATTCAAAGGCAAACTAGCGGTGTCAGTGGTTTGGGGTTTTTGAATTTTTAAAAGTTGAGGCTTCTCATATGGTATTTAATAGACATTCTCAAGAAGCTATGGGGTTTTCTGGACTGGGAACCATCATAAAAAGTTTAAGGAACTATATTATAAAGTTTGAGGTCTTTAAGCATAGGTCAAAATTTGAATATGTGGTTTCCAATAGGGACCTGTTTTGATCAGTGATCTTTTGTGGTACACCACTCTGGAAGTCTTTAGTAATTGGCCTGGATTTGAAATGGCTATCATTTATTGGATGCTGTTTTTAACCACTGTGTGTATGTACCTTCTCCACTTGTACTAGAATGTCTGATGGGTAGTTGTGGTCATAATTGTTCCAGATAAGAATCTCAGTTATATCTTACATTTTGCACATTTTCCAACATAAATAGAATAACACCCAATAAAAATATATAACCATGTATATAAACTTATTAGAGACACTAACCATCCAACCCAATACCATATTCATGAGTGAATTTAATTATCCCACTATTAACTAGGAATCCTATATGACACTAAACATGCAGGCATTGAGATTCCTGGATTTTGTAAACACAAACTCCCTGGACCATATGGTCAATACACCAACCAGGGGTGCAACCATGCTGGATATAGTCCTCACTAATATGGGAGAGTGCTGCACACCCCATACTGTAAGGTCTTCCCTGGTAAGGTCAGACTACAAAATGGCCTCCTATGAAGTAAAACTAAAACCTGCACCACCAGCTAAACCTGGAACTATTCTAAGGCTAACCTCCTGCTATTAAGTGGTAACCTGGCAAAATTTCAAGCCCCCATAAACTCTAAGAACACTGCTTCCTATGCAGAACTGCAACCGCTCACAGAAACCCTGTATAAGCATGTTAATAGCTGCACAGAGGCAGCTGTACCCACCAGGAAGAAGTGCAGAACTAACTCAGAAAACAAGCCACCCAGTGGAATCACAAAATCAATAGCCTGTATAACAGGAGGAAGAAAATCATGGCAGGATAAAATCACTCTTGTCAAACTGAAGGTAATGCTACTCAATGCTAGAAGTCTAAACCTCAAAATGCACTCTCTCGAGGCACTCCTAAAAATGGAGAACATCGATATCTGTGCAGTAACTGAGACCTGGTTCAAGGCTCTAGAGAGCACCCCTGCAATACCAGGCTACAACTCTTACCACACTTTTCGGCCACCAAACCAGGACCAAAACACTAAAGTTGGAGGAGTGTCAATATTCACCAAGGATATTCACACCACCAGGCTAGTTGGCCAACACAATGTGTCTGAAATTCTGCAAGTGCAACTAACACTAGGTAAGACTGCAATCCAAATTGTAGCTTGCTACAGATCCCCCACCATACCCCAAGATTCTCACTACACCTTTCTAAACATACTGGAAAATATTAAGATAGAACCAAACACCATAATATTGGGTGATTTTAACTACCCTGCCATTAACTGGGAAAACTACTCATGTCCCAACACCTTTGCGCAACGGTTCTTGGAATTCATAAATTCCAACGCTCTGGATCAACTAATCCATAGTCCCACAAGGGGCTCCAATATCCTAGACCTGGTCATTACCAACATGGGAAATCAATGCTCCATACCTATGGTCACCCCCTCGTTAGTCAGGTCTGACCATAAGCTAATCACCCTTAACATCCACATCCCACCCCCCAGTAAAGAAACCACCATAAAAAACTTCTCCAAAGCCAACTTCATGCTACTCAAGTCAGAAGTGACAAACTTCATGACACCCATGCAGACGGGAGCTGAAAGTTCAACTGCTGAATCCTACACTAAGGCACTGTACGAGTACATCCACTCATGCATGAATTGTGCCATCCCAAATAGAACCAAAATGCTCTCATCCAAAAAAGGAAGCCAATCTGGTGGTCCCCTGCCATAAACAAACTTTACAACAAAAGGAAGAAACTTTTGCAGAAAAGAGGAAAATCCCAGGATGCAAAAACTCCCTTACTAGCCTCAGTACGAAACTGAGATGCCTCATAAAATCCTCCAAAGCTAGTTACGAAAATAAAATTGCCAAAGATTCCAAAGACAACCACAAAGCATTCTATAACTATGTCAAGAATCTAAATGGCAATGCTCAGATCTGCTCTGAGCTAAAACAGAATGGCATTAAATATACTGATCCGAAGGATATTGCCAATATCCTGGCAGATCAATTCAGTGCCAACTTCACCCCCTCTCACCCCCTAAATGGCCCATCTCAATACCGGAAGATTGCCAAATTCCAGTAATAATGGCCACACAGGTACAAAATGTACTCTCTAAAGCCAAGAATACAGCATCCATGGGACCAGATGACACCCCAGGCTGTGTACTACATGAACTACAATATGAACTGGCACCTCACCTAAGTGTCATGTTTAATCATAGCCTCACCTCAGGTTTCATGCCCACTGAGTGGCGCAGAGCTACAGTTATCCCAATCCACAAGGGGGGATCCACCTTGGATCCCGGAAACTACCGTCCCATCAGTCTGACAAGCCTTATCTGCAAGGCCATGGAGCGTATTATCATGGAACTTATAAACAAAGACATTGGCAACCTTCAAACACTGGACCCCACCCAGTTTGGGTTTGTGAAGGGCCGATCTTGTCTCCTGAACCTGATTGACTTCTTTGAATCAATCTCCAGAGCCATGGACAAGGGTAAGGTGGTCCACACAGCCTATCTAGACCTTGCCAAGGCCTTTGACACCATTCCCTACTCTGGAATCATAGATAAACTTACTAAGTTGGGCATTAATCCCTATGTCACCCAATGGGTTGCTAAATGGCTTACTGATAGAACCCACACTGTAAAAGTAGTCGACTCCAAATCCAGCTCCAGACAAGTGACAAGTGGAGTACCTCAGGGTTCAGTCCTGGGGCCGCTCTTGTTTGGCATCTACTTCTCTGAAGTACAGGTCAACACTAAGGGACTCTGGCTAACAAAGTTTGCAGATGACTGCAAACTGGGAGCCATTATTGAATCCCCAAATTATGTGGATACTCTACAAAAGGGCCTTACAGAAACAGATGCTTGGTGCCAGAGCCATGGGCTCAATCTCAATGCCAAGAAATGTATTGTTATCCCTTTTGGGAAAAAACATGTATCCATGAATTACCATATAGGTGGCAGTACACTAAACACAGAAAGTGTGATAAGAGACTTAGGGACACAGGTGGACAGTGGTCTCACCTTCGATAACCACATCGCCACAACAGTCATGAAATCCTTCTATGTGGCACACCTCATCACGAAGGGCTTTTCATCCAGAAAAAGGAGGTCATTGTCCCACTGTACTCATCCCTCATTAGACCCATTATAGAATACAACGCCCCATTTGGTATGTACCTCTCAAGACATCTACAACAACTGGAAAGGCCTCAGAAATACCTCACTAAAAGAATCACAGGCCTAAAGCAGATGCCCTACACTGACCGCCTTAAAAACTCCAGCTATACTCTGTCGCATATCGTCTACTCAGAGGCGATCTCTGCTTAACATACAAGGCCATGTCAAACCCAGAGCTGTTGGACATGCTACACTTAAAGAAATCCCAATCCCTCAGAGCTACATGCTCCAGGGATCTAAACCTTGTCATCACAATAAACAAAACATGCTGGAGGGATAGGTTCCTGACCCAGAGACTCCCCAGACTCTGGAATAGATTGCCCATATATGTCAAGCAGAGTGCCTCTTTGGACCTCTTCAACAGGAACCTTGACGATTGGATGGGAGAAAGGAAATTAACCGCAGGGATCATGTCAGTCACCCTGCTAGACAGGGGTCCAGGAAAGTAAATAATGTGGGAAGAAATAGCCAGGGAATTGTTATGGCTAGGCTTGTATAGGCCCTAGGGCTGATAGCCTAGTACCAACCTATGAACCTATGAACCTAAACAAACAACTCAGAGGACAAATAAAGTCTACCAAAGCCAAATTTGAGGTACATTTGGCCTCCAAGGCCAAGGACAACTGTAAAGCATTCCTTAGTTATGTCCCCAACCTCAAAGGCAATACACAATTGTGTGCAGAGCTCATTGAAAATGGAGCCCCCTGTACTGACCCAGAAGATCCAGCAAACCTCCTGGCTGATAAATTCAGCTACAACCTTACCCATCTCTCCCCTCCACCTTCCCTCAGGAAGTAACATCAAATGTAAATTCCCCTACTATCACTAGGGAACAGATCCTTAATGCTTTCTCTAAGGCCAAGAACACTGCATAAATGAGCCCAGATAATATACCAGGATGCCTTCTAAATAGCATTAAACATAACCTATCAGAGCTTCTGGAATTACTATTTAAATTTAGCCTCCAAACAGGCTTCATGCCTCATGAATGGAGAACAGCAATACTCATCCCTCTGCACAAAGGCGGGCCATCTACAGACCCTGGAAATCACAGACCCATAAGTTTCACTAGACTTATATGTAAAGCCATGGAAAGAATTATCATAGAAATTATACCTCCAGACACTGGATCCAACCCAGTTTGGTTTCATCAAGGGCAGATCATGCCTACTCAACCTGGTGGAATTCTTTGAGAAGGTAACCAAAGCAATGGATGAGGGAAAAAAAATGGTTTACACTGCCTACCTTGACCTGGCCAACGCATTTGACACAGTACCCCACTTAGTCATTGCTGACAAACTCAAGAGGTTAGGTACAAACTCGTACAAGGATCCATTCTAGGTCCCCTTCTCTTCAATATATTTATAAATGACTTCCACAAATCAATCCCATTCTCAAACATCATCCAATATGCAGATGATTCAACCATCATTTGCTCAGCCACTTCTATCGCTACTCTTCAAAAACTAACTCAAGATGCCTTCTCTACAACAGAGCAATGGATGTTAAAAAATCACCTAGCTCTCAATGCTTCCAAGACCAAACTAATGATATTTACTCCTTCCAAAGTTACTTCTCTTGATATGAATACATTTTCAATCACTAGTCAAAATAACTCACCTCTAGAAAGGGTTTCAGAGACCATGCTACTTGGGGTCCAAATCGACAACCAACTTAAATTTAGCTCTCACCTACAAATAAATATCAAAAAAAACCATCAAAAACTTGGCATGCTTTATAGACAGAATGCCTACCTCACATCTGCTACTAAAACCACTCTCGCTACTTCCTTCCTTATCCCCTCCCTTCTCTATGGTGCCCCACTCCTAACTAATCTTCAGTCCTCTCTAAAAAAACAGCTTTCCTCTTGCTACAACAAAATCGCAAAATTCGCCACCAGCCACAAGTCCTCCACCCACCACTGCTCTTCCCTCCAGAAACTAAAATGGCTAGAACTTCCCAATCAATTAACTTACACTCAACTAACTCTAGCCCATAAGCTTATTCTCAACCCCTCCCTCTGTCCTTCCCTTTCTTCTGCCTTTAAAATGCACCTACCCAACAGAGTATTAAGATCAAACAATCAAAACCTACTAGAAGTCCACAAACCTACTCATCCCCCAGGCAAAAACCTTCTATCCTTCAGCCTAGTTCGCCTCTGGAACTCCCTACCTCCACTCATCTGCACCACCTCCGACCACTCTACTTTCAAAAAATCTCTTTACACACATCTAGCATCACAGTGGGAATGCTCTTGCTCCCACCCTACATAACTCTGCTTCTTCTCACATCCCTCCCTGGCCCTGCTTACTTCTCTATTATACCTATAAAATTTCATAGAATGTATTAGACAAGCCCTTATGTTTTTCATCCCCCACTATGCAATGTCATTTGTACCTCCTCTTACCTTTTCATAGTTACTATATTTTCACTTATCTGTATAAATGGATATTTTTTTGTTGTGCTACTAGTTAGTATGTTTTCTGCTCAATGTATTAACTGTATATTTGCTGTACTATTTGAAATGTTTTTATTTTTATTCTGCCTATGTAGCATTAACTACCTGCTGTACCTATTGTGTCACTGTGAATGTATATTTTTTGGAGCTTTTCTCCCCAGGACTCCATTGAAAAGGGTTCATTATGGCCCAATTGACTATCCTGGTAAACCAACTGCAATAAATAAATAAATAAATAAATGTTACCCGGTGGATAGACAACTGGCTCACAAACAGAACTCAGGAAGTTAGAATTGGGGAGTCCACCTTTACGAAGAGGCCAGTCACAAGTTGAATCCTTCAAGGATCACTCCTTGGACTGATCCTTTTTGGTATTTACATCTCTGAAGTCAAGGCCAATGTCAGTAGTCTCTGGATGACTAAATTTGCAGATGATTGCAAATTAGGAGCTGTCATTGAATTCCACACTGAGACAAATGTTCTCCAAGACGGGCTGACACAGACAAACAACTGTTATCAGAGTCATGGACTAAAACTAAATGTCAAGAAATGCATAATAGTATCCTTTGGGTAGTTATCCACCCCTGGTAACTATCACATTGGCAACACACCGCTTAGAGATGACCCAGTAGTCAGGAACTTAGGGGCACACATAGTAAACTAGCATTTGACCATCATGTGTCTACAGTAGTGAGGAAATTATTCTATGTTGAGCAACTTATAAACAAAAGTATTGCATCTAAGCCCAATGAAGTCATTGTCCCACTGTATTCAGCATTCATCAGACTAATCATTGAGTATTGTGCCCCCTTTGGTATGTATCTAACCAGGCATATCCAGCAGTTGGAACGTCCACAGAGGTTCCTTACTAAAAGAATACAGGGTGTAAGTAAAATGTCTTATGCAGTCTACCTCAAGGCCCTAACCCTGTATCCTGTCTCCTGCAGGCTTTTGAGGGAAGATCTGTGCTTGGCATACAGGGCATTGTCAAATCCCACTCTGATGGACCTCCTGCATATCCACAAAACAAACAGCACTAGAATTACCCATTCTAAAGAGTTAAACTTTGCCTGTGATATAAATAGGACTTGCCAGAGAGACAGGTATGTATCCCAGAGACTACCCCATCTATGGAACAGGCTCCCCATCCATGTGAAGCAAAGTTCCACCCTAAACCAATTCACTTACAACTTGGATAATTGGATAGGGAACAGGAAATTCATCCTTAGTATGGTACCTTTGTCTGTAATGGACACAGACACCCTGTAAGCATTTCATCTTCCTGGCTCCTGCTTATAAATGTTTCATCTCTAAAACTCCTGCTTATACTTGTCAAGGGTATCAGAACTTGTCAGAGATTTGGTATGCATGGTTAGGCTTAAAAAGGCCCTTGCGGTCATTAGCTTAGTAATGACTAAGAACCCTATGAACTATAAACCTATGAACCTATGAACTATAATCAGAACCCTAGCTATGTAAAAATGTCAGTGGCAGTGCTTTCAATCTAAGCTTCATCAGATCCGCCAAGAGGACTGCTTATTTAAATGAAGTCCAATAATCAAGAAAAATAGAGTAAAGTAAGGACTTGGTGCTTGATGAATTCCCTTAGAGAACCTATGTGAAGAGGACGGGGGACACTAGGAAAAACATGGCTAAAAAAAAAACCATGTAGATTGATTTAAAGATGTTTTTATGACTTTCACTTACTCCATGAACTTTAAGGAAATCACAAGAATCATCAGAGATAACTGGATCATCCTGAGCAACAATGGCACCCTTAAAAGCAGTTTATCAGCCAGATTCTGCTTCGGTCTAAGGAGGAACAAAATACATTAGTGATCTACTGGAAAGGATGGGAAAATTATCACCAGAAGGGCCAAGCACTCCAAAAGGAACTTTCACATGTGGATCCCCTAACTGCAAATGCTGTAGCTATATCAGCAACAGCTCTGGATTCATGTGTCCCAACAACAAACACTAATACCATTCCAAGGAACCCGGCAACTGCAACTTGAAGCTGTAATTAACCAGGCCCAGTGCACACACTGCCCTGCCTTTTCATACTTATACTTTTTTGGAATTTAGCTAGAAGTCATTCTAGCTTGTATTTCTGGCTAGTTATCCCTTATATATCAGGAAATTATTATTCTAGTTCTTTCTTTTGTTATATACTTTCATTTCTTGCAAACAATCCACTGTATTGTTTATGTATTATATCAGAGGGAATTGAAATAACTTCAATTGTTTTTAATAAAATCAATCAGATATAATCTATCTGTGATTTTTAAATCAAATACCACAAAATATAATAATTTGTGTCCTACTAGAAGTGTCTTATTATAAACTGCAGTGTGGTCAAACTGTTCAAAACTACAAACCAATTATTATTAGTTTTAAAACTCAGTTTTAACCTTCAATGTATTATATGAATTATGTATGTACCTTATATATGAATTAATATGGTGTGTTTTAATTTCTAGATATGAATGCTTTTAAGTTAATTTATCAGCGTTAATACTTAAAGTGCACTGCATTTCCCATTTTGACATTCTAATACATCACTTCTTGTCCAAATGTTAAGTTGAAAGGTCAGCTTTCACTTTAAGGAAGAAGAAGACGAAGGTAACAACAACTTATACAGCCTCACAACAGTGCTTTCATGACTAAATAGCTTCTTTTAAATCTAAATTATGTTAAAGGCGCAAAAATAGTTTGTTTTGCTTTATTTACATACACAGAAATGCTTGCGTTATTCGCAAGTGAATTTAAACATTTAAAGTCTTAAATATTAACCCTTCAAAGCCATCTAATCAAGAAAATTTTGATAGCATTTAGTCGAATAACCAAGCATTTACTGTATTCTCTGTCTTTCTGTGTAAAAAAATTTGAAAAAAAGCAAAAAAATACTCCTGCTTTCCTAACTTTCCTGGCTAGTTGTTCCAGTGAACAGATTTTGCTGTTCCCACCATTTTCTTGTTTGGTCAGGGGGAGGTTTCTTTACTCACCAGTGAGAGTGGGGAGTACTGAGCTGCCTGTTTGTCCTCAGAGGAGTGGTTTAAGACAGTAACTTGTAATTCATTGGCCATTTTGGGTCATTTCCTGCCTTTTCCAGCCACCTGCTATAAAGCACGCTTTAGTGCGGAGTTGCCACTAGAGCAGCATCGGGCAGCGCCGGTTAAACAAGGTTAAACTTTTTCTGGCTCCATAAAGTCTGTTCTTCAATTTTTCCCTTAGAATTGCTCTATTAGAAACCTAAACAGTATACACCTTCACTAAAAAGCTCAGCACTTGTTCCTAATAGCTTTTTCTTCTCAAAAAAAGCTCAGCACTTGTCTTAAAAGCATATCCTTTGTCTTATAAGCATTTTCCTTGCAGGTCAAACACTCAAGTCCCTCACTTGCAAACCCCCCCCCAGGAGTACCCACTTCCTTGCTAAGCCCTCTACTTTTCTGTCTCATACCAAACCCATAATTCCTTCTAGCATGTCGAAGGGTCAGATGCTGGCGTCCTCTCCTGCCCAGTTGGTGAATCTGGGAATTTTGAGGCAATGTTACAATTGCCTCATGTACACGGACAACCCTCTCCTCCTCCCACATAACACAAACACTTGCGAGAGATGCAGCTATTTAGCCAAACTGGAGGCCGAGCTCTCTCAACTCAGGACTGGCAAGACCAGGCAGGAGGAGAAGGAAACTACACGCACCACAAAACCAGTCTCACATAACGCAACCACACCACTGAATCAAATACATAAACACACTAAGACATACTCGGAGGCTCTGAGTAAAAACTTACCTAACAGCAGAGGCCTCCAAAGCAGACACCCAAGCAACTGCAAACTCAAGACACCTCACAAACAACACATAAACAACATAATCAGTGTGCAAAGCAGTCACAGCCCTTAAGGCCAAATACAACACCAAACATACTTGTCATAGGTGACTCCATAGTCAGTCACACTGACGTCCCACTCACCAGGCTGAACAAGGAGAGGGTCACAGTAAGCTGCCTATCGGGTGCTAGAATCCGCCACATAACACAAGCACTCAGGTCACTCCATGGCAAGTACAAGTATGACACAGTCATTGTCCATGCTGGTGTGAATGACCTGAGACGTACCTCCCTGGACTACATGAAAAGAGACATAGAGGAGCTCTCTGATTATGTAGCCCCGGCAGGTATGACCCTGACCCTGAGCAGTATTCTTCCTTCACCAAGAATGATGCCATAATATAGTGACAAGATGATCAGCTTTAACAATTGGCTTAATTTCTGGTGTCATTCAAAGGGGATCCAGTGTCTGTCTGCCTGGGATGACATGCTTGACAAGCCACGCTGCTTCGCAAGGGACGGCTTGCACCTGTCACCCCTGGGATTCCGGATATTGGCTAAGGCTCTTGCCACCCCCATAGTGCCTTTTTTAGGCAAGACTCAAATTCTAAACCTACCACCCTAGAAAACAAAAATGGGATGAAACTGAAGGTAATGCTGCTCAATGCCAGAAGTCTAAATCTCAAAATGCACGCGCTCGAGGCCCTTCTCAGTATGGAGAACATCGATGTCTGTGGTGTAACTGAAACCTGGTTCAAAGCTCCTGAGAGCACACCGGCACTATCAGGTTTTACCTCATATCATGCGTTCCGGCCCCAAAACCCGGACCACACCACAAAAAGGAGGGGTTTATCCATATTCATCAAGGATACCCACACCTCCAGGTTGGTGGCAACGCATGAAGCTTCGGAAACCATCCAGGTGCAACTAACCATTGGCAAAACTGCTCTACAATTTGTAGCATGCTACAGGCCACCCTCTCAAACTCAGGAACTCCACACAGCCTTCCTGAAGACACTGGAGGGTATAAATGTATCTCCAAACACCATCATACTGGGTGACTTCAACTACCCGAACATAGACTGGGAACATTACTCAAGCCCTAACCTTCTAGCCCAATGGTTCCTGGAGTTCATAAATTCAAATGCCATGGAACAACTAGTCACTGTTCCCACGAGAGGAGAAAATATACTAGATCTCATTATCACAAACATGGGGACAAAATGCTCCACACTGGAAGTATATCCCTCATTGGTGAGATCTGATCACAAACTAATCTCACTGGAAATCCACATTCCGCCCCCACCCCAAACAAAAAAGACCACAGTGAAGAACTTCTCTAAAGCAAACTTCACACTACTCAAGACTGGTGTGGTATCCTTCAAGGCCCCTGAGCCAGTGGAAACCACAAACCAAGCTGCTGAAGCCCTTACAAATGCCTTTTATGAACACCTCCAGGACTGCATGGATCAGGCAATCCCAAATAAAACCAAGACTCTTTCCACCAAGGGCAAACGTCCAGTCTGGTGGACCCCAGCCATTAACAAACTTTACAACAAAAGGAGAAAGCTATTACATGATAGAACAAAATCCATAAAAGGGAAGTCATCCCTGATCATTATTAGTTAAAAAATACGAGCACTCATAAAATCATCCAAGGCCAATTTTGAGAAAAAAATAGCCATTGATTCAAAAGACAATCATAAGGCCTTTTTCAGCTACGTTAGAAACCTGGGTGGAAACTCCCAGATATGCTCAGAATTAGTCCAAAATGATACAAAAATCACTGAACCAACAGACATCGCCAACATATTGGTGGACAGGTTCAGTGCAAACTTCACACCCCCCCCCCCCCAAATGAGAGATAACTATCCCAGCGGAGTGTTGCCTACCAGACATCTCAAATACGCAGGTGAAAGCTGCTCCCTCTAAAGCTAAAAACACAGCATCAATGGGACCGGATGGTGTCCCCGGCTGTGTGCTACACGAGCTAACTGAGGAAGTAAACCCGCACATAAGGCAGCTGTTTAATCTCAGCCTCGCCACAGGATACGTGCCCAAGGAGTGGTGTACGGCAACTGTGGTCCGACTCCACAAAGGCGGTGCCTCTATGGATCCTGGCAATTACCGCCCCATAAGCTTGACAAGTCTAGTCTGCAAAGCTATGGAGAGGATCATAATGGAGCTCATTAACAAGGATATAGGGGACTTGCAGACATTGGACCCGACCCAGTTTGGTTTTGTCAAGGGTAGATCATGCCTCTTGAACCTGGTCGACTTCTTCGAAACAGTCACCAGGGCCATTGATGAGGGAAAGGCAGTCCATACAGCCTACCTTGACCTTGCAAAAGCTTTCGACACAATACCCCACTCGGGTATTATAGAAAAACTTGCCAGCTTAAATGTTAACCCATATGTCACAAGATGGGTTGCAAACTGGCTTAAGGATAGAACCCACAGGGTTAGAGTTGCTGGCACTATGTCAGACTCCAAGCCAGTCACAAGTGGTGTCCCACAGGGCTCAGTCCTTGGCCCCCTATTGTTCAGCATCTACTTCTCAGAAGTACAGGCCAACATGGGAGGACTTTGGCTGACAGAGTACTGGGCACCATAGTGGAATGTGCATCGGACATGGATATCCTTCAGAGGGGACTCACGGAAACTGATAGCTGGTGCCAGAGCCATTGCCTGAAGTTAAACGCCAAAAAAATGTATAGTCATACCCTTCGGGAAAAACAAGGAAACCCCTAGCTACCATATAGGTGGCAATCCACTAAGCACAGAAGAGGTTATCAGGGACCTGGGGACCCAGGTAGACAGTGGCCTCTCTTTTGACACTCATGTTGCTAAAGTAGTTAGAAAGACCATCTACATTGCCCACCTGATCATGAAGGGATTCACATCCAGATCAAGTGAGGTTATTGTTCCCCTGTACTCTACACTTATCAGACCAATGATCGAGTACAATGCCCCATTCGGGATGTATCTCACCCGACACCTGCAGCAATTGGAGAGACCCCAAACGTTCCTCACCAAAAGGATTCAGGGACTCCAAAATCTGTCATATGCTGCCAGATTGAAGAAACTCCAGCTCTATTCAGTCGCATACCGTCTGCTCAGAGGTGACCTGTGCCTGACATACAAGGCCATGTCCAATCCGGAATTAATGGACATGCTCCACCTCAAAAAATCCAAATCCACCAGAACCACTAGAGCAAGCAACTTAAACCTTGGCACGGATATAAACAGGACGTGCTGGAGGGATAGATTTATCACTCAGAGACTCCCTACGCTGTGGAATAAGATCCTGGTCCATGTGAGGCAGAGCACCTCACTGGCTCTGTTCAAGAGAAATCTTGACCTATGGATGGGAGATTGTAGGTTTACCCCGAGAATCACCTCTGTGTCACTGCTGGACAGAGGCAAAATGAACTAATGGGCTCAGTATTTTCTTGTTTTTGTTTTTCTTTTCATATAAGGGGTGGCGTATGCCACAAAACTTTGGGCTAGGCTTATAAATGCCTTAGGGCAGATAGCCTAGTACAAACCTATGAACCTATGAACCTAAAAACATGAATCTCTTTAAACTTTCAAATACTTCTGCAAATACAATTAAAATCTTTTCAGAAACTCTGCTTGTATAGATAAACTTGTGACAATTGCAAGTATTTATTTTTAACTTTCATTTTAAAATAAAGGCTTAGCAAGTTATTTTAAACAGTAAACAACTACTAAATATTATAAGAAGACAGTAACTAAACATAATTAGTAATAAAATGAAGATTCTAACATTTCACATGTAGATGGTTTCTTAGGTTTTCATGTATTATTTTATATGAAGCTTTCTGTCAGTCTTTAAAAGAGACCTGGCAATAAAACTTGTGTTGAAAGAATGCCAGTAATGTGTCATAAGAATTCAGCTAGTAAAGATGTTAATGATGAGCTAGTAATTTATTGGTACTGGGTTTAGAGTGACTCATTCTGAGGGAACAAAAAGCTGATAGCTGCCTGAATGATGTTCCTTATGACACCCTTACCCCTGATGATAAGGTGTGAATGAAACACTTAGAAAAAAGAGTGACCAATTATCATCAGGTATTGAGGTGCAAGAAAAATATTACACAGCATTTTCCATACTACTAATTCTTCCATAATTGTACAATTAGTTGATACTAAACAGATTGTTCTAAAGCATTCCAAATTCTTAGAGGATCGCTTGTTCTTACAGATGGCTTTGCATTAGTTACCTTCCGGTCTCATCATGAATTTCCGGAACTTCTCTCAATAATCATGTTCAGGGGAATTGTTAATTGATCTCATCAGATGTTTAGTTCTGTTAGTTGTCAACCCATTAGTTCCATATTTGTTAAATAATCATATTTTGATCATTCATATATAGATTCAGTAATATGGTACAAATCTTGTTTATGATTTCTATACAAATTTAATGTTTCACATTCTGTCACTTACTGTCTTACATTCAACACTGGTAACATCCACAGATTATGCTTTGTTCTTGACTTGTCTTATGCAGTTAAAAAGGTTATTTTATTATTCATCATATCTTTGATTAACATTGTTTCTTATTTATGATGGTCTACTTTGACAACTGTCTTAAAGTTTATGTCACATCTTTCACTCTGTCGTCAGGTAATAGCCTGTGAAATTAACCTTTGGACCTCTGTAAACCATTGTGTATTATATACCCCATTGTTGTTGCTGTCTTTGTTAACTGTGTGGCCTAGGTCATAGTTGAAAAGGTCCATAGATCAGTTTACTTAGCTGGGTAACAAAATAAATAATGAAATAAATAATATGTACAGACATTCATGCATGCATGCTCACTCCTTATTTGTAGCATTATAATTGATACATAATAAATTCAACATATTTCTTCCCTAGTTGGCCTTCCTATAATTTGTTTGCACCAAACTGATACCAAAACACAAATGTTGGCACCAAAAAACTCGAGGGTAGAGTCCAAAGTAAATAATCCACTCATTTTTATTGATGGTTCAAGTCTCGAAAAAAGTTAAAACTAATAAAGGTGTCCACACTCTGCTGTTACCAATACAGCACTCCGAAATAATACACACACTAACAAGAGCTAAAACAAATGCAGTTCAAGTCGCTATGCCAGACTCTGATTAAAAAATAAAATCCACTTGTTGTGGTTGATAGTCCAAGTCACCAAGTCTAACAGTTAGCTCGCTAAGGCGGGTAAAAATTAGCGCTGCACTCTGTTGTGAACAGTTAAGCTCACCCAGTTAAAGCGCAATCTGGCAGGAGCTCAAACAAGTGCCGCTCAGGTCTCCGGTCCACACACAAGATGTAAAAATGTGTGCCCACACGTTGTAGTTAACCATCCAGGTTTCCAGAATCGAAAACCAAGCTGCCTAAAGTTGGTGAAAATTGCAGTTAACCATCCAGGTCTCCAGTAAAAAAGGCAGACTGTCAGAAGTTAGTAAAAGTGAAACACTGCCCAGCGTTTTTCGTTCGAATGAATATCCAAACTTCATCAGACAAAACGCTAATGTTGGGATCGGTTAATGTTTAAATACTTGCAACTATCTCATTAATTAAGCGTAAATTACGCAAAGTTTTAATTAAATGAATTTAAAGGTGACAAGGTCTAAAGAACTGATGTATGCTGCAATGTAATTAATAGTTAACAATTATGAATGGATATATAAAACAGTATTCCTTTCCTATGTATTAATGTACCTAACAAATACATGTTAAATGCACCAAAAATTAATTCATTAGATCACGTTAGTAATTAATGAAATAAAGTTTATATTACAAATCTATAACTACAAACGTTAACGTGCTACTTATAAATCTATCATCCATATTATATATTTTAAGTACGATGATCACTAAATAACCAAAAAATTAAAATATATTATTAAAAATAAATACTTAAAAGCATATAACAATTTTATTTACTCCTACAGGGTTATACTCCTATAACCGACAAAATGAACTCTCAACTATGTGGACATATAATACAAACTAGTAATTAATTATTAAAATGTTCACTATATAAAAAACATATATATTAATCATAATAAATAGTAAATAAATTAATTAACTACTATATAAATTTTTACTTAATTTTATTGTAACAATTTCAATAATTATTACAGTTAATAAAATATATGAATAATAAATAATGAAGTATCAAAATAAGATTAATTTTATTACCTACAATGAGCTTAAATGTGTATATAAAAATAATTAATAAAGTGTATAATATATGCTATGACAAGTATCACCAATAGAATTAAATATCCCTATTTATCTTAAAAGGCTTTTCATTTTTAATACACATGCAAGTGAACAGGATTCATTAAGCCCTGGTTCTCTACATGCTGCCAGGCGAAGTTGACAAGATAGTTCATTTCTTTCTAGTTGTAATTTCAGGTAATTATCATTCAAAAAATCCAATTTATGTAAATCATTTTTAATTTGGTTAATTACCATAAATTTAAAACTATTACCTGTATTTTGTGTACAATGCCTAGCTAAGGCATTTTCATTCTTATTCTTTTCAATTGCGTAAATATGTTCATAAATCCTATCACGTAATCGCCTATCAGTTTTTCCTACATAAAATGATGTGCAATGTGTACACTGAGCTAAATACACTATTGCCTTTGAATTACAATTATAACAATCCTTGATAAGAAATGTTTCTTTCCTAATAATAAACATTTCAGATGTATTAATGTAGGCACAATACCTGCATGCCCCACATTTATGTGTACCACTGTGGTGTTTCTTCACATTAGATTTTAGCTCCAACAGTTGTTTCATATTTGTTCCTCGTCTATAAGTCACAGTAGGGCCAAAATTTAAAATTTTGTCAAGATCTTTATCAAGTGATAGGCAATACCAATATTTTCTTACAGTTCTATGTATGTCTAAAGCTTCTGGACAATATGTAAAAGTAAATGCAATAGTGAAATTTTTGTTAATCTTTTCACTATTATTTATACTTTGCTCTGTATTAACCACATGTTGTGAAAATAACTCAGTGTCATAATTTGTTACATCATTTACTGTAAGTGTTAAAATACCTTGTCCATTGTTCAAAATAGCACTATATATACCTTTTCTTCTTTTACTAATAACTTCTTGAAAAATTTCGTCCAAGAAAGAAGAAGGGTAACCTCTACTATAAAACATTTGATACAATAGGTTGCATTCTTTATCAAATTCTTCTTCTAGTGTAATCATTCTCGCCGCTCGAACCAGTTGGCCTTTGACCACTGATTTCTTCTGGTGGCGAGGATGTGCACTTGTATAATGAAGAAAAGTATTCGAATAAGTATTTTTTCTATATATTTTTGCTACATAACCTGCTACATTCTTGCTAACTTCAATATCCAAAAAGTTAATAGTAGTTTCTTGATAATTTTTTGTGAATTTTAAAAACGGGGTTGTTGTATTAAAAAAATCAACAAGCTGGTCTGCTTGTTCTTTCTGACCTCTTAAAATAATGAATATATCGTCCAGAAATCTCTTATATGTGAAAATTATATTGTTCCATTGACTAGTAAAAATATGGTGAGTCTCCCAGTAGGCCATGACTAGATTTGCAAAACTTGAGCCTACTGGTGACCCCATTGCTACTCCTATTTTTTGTATGTACAAGTCATTTTCAAATGAAGCAAAATTGTATTTCAAAATAATGTCTAGGAGTTGTTCAACTAGGTTACACTCGTTGGTAGTTGCCCCTTTTGACCTGATAAAATCTATAACCCACTCTGTACCTAAATCATGTGGGATGCAAGAGTATAAGTCAGTAATGTCAACAGTTAGGAAATTTAACGAAGCGTCAAATGTCATAGTTTGTAACTCTTCCAAAAAGGACCATGAATCTTTAAGAATTTGTTTTTCTTGATTTACATAATTTTTTAACATTGAGTCCACTAATTTAGCACATGCATAAGTCATTGACTGTCTTGCATCCACTAGTGCCCTAAAGGGTGGATTAGATAAATTTTTGTGAAGTTTGGGAATCCCAAAAATCTTTGGGATTTTTGGTGCCAAAATTGTTAGATAACAGTTTTGGCTAATATCTATTAATCCATCTGTATATAAGTCACTGATAAACATCTTAATATTGTTGAAAGCTTTGTTAAGTTGATTTTTGCTTGATAATTCATAAGTATTTGATTCTAAAAGTGTAAGCATGATGTTAGAATAATCTCCATTGTACATTACTACAAGGCCCCCGCCTTTATCTGGCTTCATGAATCTCAGTGGGAGGCTCCTAAGATGTGTTAAAAGTTCTATTTCATCTTCCAAAATATTATATTTATGTTTGCCTCTCGTACTATTTAATATATATCTAAATTCATTTTCGCACAATTGCTCATATATATTTAAAATAGCATTTTGAGGGGGGTTAAATGTGCTTGCCACTCTTAGTTCATTTGTATTGACAGAAGTGTTACCAAACAAAATACTTAAATTAAGCTTACGAATAAACAATTTAAAATCAATCAGTAATTCTGCTATATCACATTTCCTAGACGGTACAAAGGTGAGTCCTTTTGCAAACAATTCCACAAGGGTTGTGTCAATACAACACTCGGTGTAGTTATAAATCTTAAAATCACCTTCCTTATTGGTAATAATTTCATGCAATTTCAACCCTGGAATTTGTTGTTGCTGCGGGTGTTGTATTTTTTCTTCATCCCTTGATGTCGATTCGTTTTCCAGTTCTCCCCCTCCCTCCTCTGTAGTTTTTTTATACTGTTGCTGTTGATCTTGACCTTGCCACTGATTATTATTCACAGGATCAGATTGAATTGGCCCTTGTGCGCTTTCCTCTGGTTCAAAAATATCACCTTCAAAGCTGTCATTAATTGCGCCAATGTTGAGGTGACTCGTAGCGTGTTCATCATTGGTATATTTATTCCATACTGCTCTTTCCTGATTCCTTGTTGTGGTCTGGTCTGTGTAACCCCTATGGTTACGAGGGTTAGTCTGAGAACTGGGAGGTTTTGGAAATGCTGACCCGTCCTGGTATGCTTTCAGGTCTCTGTTTAGTTTCTTCAATTTGTTTGTTTTTAATTTATTCATTTGTTGGGCAATACTTGTTAGTGTCCTATTATATTCAAACTCATATCTATTATAGTCAAGGTCATCCTTTATTTCCTGTTCCAATGTAGTGATTTCACTTAATAAGTTGTTCAGTGTAATTTGATAATGTTTAACCATACACTGAAGTATTTCTAATCCATGATTGTTATAAATAGTGATTAATTCATTATAGAAGTCTGACCCATACTCTAAGCCAGTAGGGTATGAGTAATGTCTTAAGCCCTTAGGTACTATTTTTTCTTTTAAACATATGTTGAAATAGTTTAACTCAAGCTGAAGTTTTTTAATTTTAAAAAGTTTATTATCAAATAATTTTAGTTTGTCCACTATAGTGCAGTTAGAGTCATTGTCGGTTATTAAGTCAAACCCTTCAGTTGAAGAGTCCATATTCAATTCATTATTTAACCAAGTGTTTGGATCAAAATTGTTAACACAGGCAGTTTCAGTTACCTCATGAACTTCCCTTGTACGCCTCCGCTGTGGTAAACCATTCACTTCATTTTGTGTCTCCTGAACACCAGATGGCTCCGAGGTAGCATTATTTCTTTGGCTGGGTCCATTGCCGCCGGAACTAGTAACCAAGTCCACCTTTTCCGATAAGCGGTCAAGTCGTGCATTTATTAGCTCCAAAAGTTGTGTCAAATTACCTTGGGATAATGATTCCCCTTCATTCAGGGTCTCCATCCTCTGTAGTTGGCGTCAACAACCAAAAAACAGACTAAAACTATAAGGTTGCACCAAACTGATACCAAAACACAAATGTTGGCACCAAAAAACTCGAGGGTAGAGTCCAAAGTAAATAATCCACTAATTTTTATTGATGGTTCAAGTCTCGAAAAAAGTTAAAACTAATAAAGGTGCCCACATTCTGCTGTTACCAATACAGCACTCCGAAATAATACACACACTAACAGGAGCTAAAACAAATGCAGTTCAAGTCGCTATGCCAGACTCTGATTAAAAAATAAAATCCACTCGTTGTGGTTGATAGTCCAAGTCACCAAGTCTAACAGTTAGCTCGCTAAGGCTGGTAATATATCCATTCATAATTGTTAACTATTAATTACATTGCAGCATACATCAGTTCTTTAGACCTTGCCGCCTTTAAATTCATTTAATTAAAACTTTGCGTAATTTACGCTTAATTAATGAGATAGTTGCAAGTATTTAAACATTAACCGATCCCAACATTAGCGTTTTGTCTGATGAAGTTTGGATATTCATTCAAACGAAAAACGCTGGGCAGCGTTTCACTTTTACTAACTTCTGACAGTCTACCTTTTTTACTGGAGACCTGGATGGTTAACTGCAATTTTCACCAACTTTAGGCAGCTTGGTTTTCGATTCTGGAAACCTGGATGGTTAACTACAATGTGTGGGCACACATTTTTACATCTTGTGTGTGGACCGGAGACCTGAGCTCCTGCCAGATTGCGCTTTAACTGGGTGAGCTTAACTGTTCACAACAGAGTGCAGCGCTAATTTTTACCAGCCTTAGCGAGCTAACTGTTAGACTTGGTGACTTGGACTATCAACCACAACGAGTGGATTTTATTTTTTAATCAGAGTCTGGCATAGCGACTTGAACTGCATTTGTTTTAGCTCCTGTTAGTGTGTGTATTATTTCAGAGTGCTGTATTGGTAACAGCAGAGTGTGGACACCTTTATTAGTTTTAACTTTTTTCGAGAATTGAACCATCAATAAAAACAAGTGGATTATTTACTTTGGACTCTACCCTCGAGTTTTTTGGTGCCAACATTTGTGTTTTCCTATAATTTGTCTTAAGCGATTTTCCCAGGTATTGTGTAAAAATGCTCTTTAAGGAGCTAAATCTATGTTGCCCCAGTTAGTGTGAGAGAGGTTTCGTCCACCAATGATAATATCTGTGTGTAGATTATCTGAATATCTATAATATAACATTTCTTACAGCTCTAATTTCTTTACCTTTAATGGGGTATAAGTTCTCATTCTATTGTTCACATTTCCAACCAAATGCAGTTTGCATGGTTATATGTATTACCAGAATAATGTACATTATAGAATTTGATATTGTCATTTATTAACACTGAAATCCCACCTGCAATACTTTGATGCTCCTTCCTAGTACAATAATAGTTCCTGTAATCTTTAAAGTTTAGTGTCCAGTCATCACTTTTTAACCAAGTTCCAGTTATCACAGCTAAATTATCATTATATATTATTAAATAAATCCTTAACTAATAACACTATTGTAGGCACTACAAGCATGTCTGTATGATCTGTTTATATTCTTTCTAGATGATAACCTTTTTGCATTCAGCATTTAAAGAATCATTTGCCAGAAATTATTTTTTGTGCCTTTGAAAGATGCAGCTTATTTCATGCCTGAAGGTGATTGTCCTGACCAAGAAATGGATGCTGTATGTAATCCCATCCCCTGATAAGTAAAGATCTTTTAGTATGTATTATTCAGTTTAGTTTTCATGTTGGTTAATTTATAGTCCAAATGTCTGCAAAATGCATGAATAGCGTGGATTGATTCCCTTTCTGTGTTTGAATTCCAGCAGTTACTAAAGCTTCCTAGAAAACTTATAAAGGCTGCTTATCCAAAGATGTTTGCTACCTGTGTAGATAACTCTGTCATGAAAATTGTGCATCCTCATGAGCCTAACAGATAGCTGTCTAATTTGATTGACTTTGACACAACCATTCTGCATGGATGAAAGAGTAATAAATAATGTAGACATTCCTACAGACGTCTGGATCCATGCATCATATTAAAGTGTTAGCTAATTCCAGAATGTCTACATTATTTACTACTCTTTCGTTTGATGTCTTGGATTACTTATTTTTGTTAAAGTAAGAAAAGATCAGCTTCCACTATTTTTGGTCTGATTCACTAGCAGTGGCATTCTTCTCAGAGTGTACAATGCCTTTCATAACTCATCTAGTTTATTTGCCTTTTTTTCTTAACAGTGACATTTTCATATTGTCTTAATGCTTCCCACTCATCTTGCACTTTTTTCTTTTCACTGATCATTACAACTCGGTTTTTCCTCCCTTTATCTTGCAACAAATGTTAGTTTACTTCTAAAATCATTACATCATTTTACAAGTTGAATCCTACCAATTCATCTTTGTTTCTATCAGACATTAACTCTATGGCTTCTTTTATAATATTATTTGCACTGCTACTGCCTTTTGATCTGAAACACCCCGCCCTCTCCAGTCTGCACATTTCTGAGAGAGAGTCACCCTCAATAACTTTCTTTCTTAGTTAATTCTATCTTGTTTTATGCCTTCCTATCAGAACTTTAGTATAGGTCATTTTTCTTTTTCTTCCCTACAGACATTACATTATTACTTGTTTTGTTTCCTCATATTTTTTATAGTTCTTTTCAACTCATCTTCAGGATCTGTATTTTTACTGGAGTATTTACCAGTATACTCATGTTTTAACTTTGACCTTCATTGCTATCATCCTTCATCTTGTTTTAAGCTCCCAAATAGTATATTTAACTTTACAATGCATTATGTTTAAATATTTGTATTTTATTTTACTGTTATTTACACATTGTAGGTTTACTTATTATAACTGTCTGTTTTATTGCTTGTTACAGTGCTTAGAGAATAAGCACTTTAATAAACTTGAAAATCAAATGGCTCAGGAAGTGTTCAGTGTTCATGGCCTTCTTCCAGTTTTAGAGAAAATATTGACAGAGAACACACATAGTTTTACTGTACAAATTACATTCCTTTATAAGGAGGCCTAGAGTAGTAACACACATAAAGGATTTGCTGCAGAAAAATATATAGATGATATATAGAAAATGGACTTCACTTCAGAGAAAGGATGTGCTGAATACATGTATATGTATTTTATATTTTCCTCACTGACAATGAAGAAGGACTGAAAGAAAAGTACAAACATTTTCAACAGGCCTGATAACATAAGAAAATATGAAAATGATTAAAATGGACCTGGCAGTGTTAGAGAAAATTCTAGAAATATTGCAGTTTAAAATGTAATACAGAGAAATGCAATATACTGCCTATGTGACATAGAAACCCAAAAGAAGAGTAAAATATTATAATTTATATGACACCAATAGCAAAAGCAAAAGACAGGGATGATGTATTAAAAATATAACCATGCAGGCAGTGTAACTAAACAGCACCATGGGTAAGTCGGTGGGAATCATCAGATGTATAAAAAGGCAAAAGATGAAAAAAAGTGTCTTCATGCAAAATATAGTGTTGCAAGAACTCATTGTTGGGGTTATAAGTGAAGTTTTGTAGACTCCATCCATGAAAAAAGACAGAATAGACTGACTTTTAAGAACTAGAATAGCATGTTTTTCTACACCAACCATGATCAAAATAAGGGTGATATACATAGTCATATACTTTACAAATGTGTAAATATGCAGGGTGTAAAGTGCCAGACATTTCAATGTCACACCTTAGTGGACATGGTTCATACCCTAGCAGCCTCGGCTTCATAATTACTTCTTAATTCTTATTTGAACTTGGCACAGCAACATGGACTCTATGAAGGCTCAGGTTTGCATCGCAAGCTGTTCTTGCATGGAGAAAATGATTTTCCATCTTCTGCAGGCATTGTATCTGCAAAAGCAGTAAAATTTGGAAGAAAACTGATACATGATCTGAACTGGCCACAGCAGTAGGAACTCATCCACAGCAAAGCATGCACTTACACATTGATACTGTAGCGCAAACCTTGGAACTGCGTACCAGAATTCATAATTTTTGTAAGAATTTTGTAAATAGGAGCAAATTTCCATCAATCTTTTTAGGTTTCACTATTTTGACATACACTGGGGTCCGTATTTACTTATAGGTTAACAGAAAGTGTAAATTAAATAAACCTTAAAATGGGCACAATTAAGATAAAATTATTGGAAACTGGCAGTTATCAGTCTCTTTTACTGTGACATCGTCAGGAGTAGACTTTGATTTGGAAACCTAACAATGGTACTGTAGTTTTCTATGCAATTATTTTGTCTGTTTAAAAGTGTCATATTCAGCTCTGTGTTCATTATCTTAACTTGTATAACGTTGTTTACTGCAGACTGTAGTTTTTGGCAATGGAAATGCTCAAAACTTAAATGTAGACTCTCTCCCTTTTTCTGTCTCTCTTACTAGTTGCAGACAACTCTTAGAATGATCCCCAAAGATAGCTATTACTATCCACAATGTTTACAAGGCAGAGGAGGAAACCAAAATAAGTAGCTAAGTCTTCCTTCTGTATCACACAAGCACATGCTCAGAGCATAGCTCTCAAACTTCCATCTCCAAAATGAGGAGCACTACCTCTCATAATGTGGAGCTAATGGTCAAAATGTGGAACACTTACTAACAGCTTAGTAACAACTTCTACTAGGAAGTTCAGTGAATGGTTACTACTTTGTACTTATAAAAAGTGATTTTGATGAATTAATATGACTCAACATGATTTTCCATAGATTTCAGTTAAAATATTTCTAAGCCTGAATGTGTGACAGAGTCTTTTAATGTGGAACTTTGAGGAACATGGGCTTTTTAAGACCCAAAATGAGGAACATTCCTCGTAATAAGGTACACTTGAGTGGTATGGCTCAGAGCCATAGTCGGCTTATCTAACCAGTCCCAGTCCCCGATGTATTAGCAAAAAAAAAAAAAGAACAACTTTACTGTATAAGTTGATCACAAAATTTGTAGCAATCAACTTAGAACAGTCAGAGCCATGACTCCCAGCTAAAAAAACAAAACAAACAATTTGCTGTATAGCTCTGTTTACTACTACTGTAAGATACAAGATACACGCCCACCCGTCTCTTCCATTCACAAAGAGGGAAAAAAGCTCTTTAGTAAAGCAAGCTGATTTGCTACAGTCACATGCACTCCCACCTCTTCCATTAAAAAACGAGGAAAAAAAGTGCTTTACTGTAACAAACCAATTGCTACATTCATAGAAATAGGCTTAATACAGTTAGATACACATCCAGCAGCTTTTCTATTAAAAAGAAAAAAAAAAACACTTTACTATAGCAAACCAGCTGTAGCAGTTGGCTTGCTACAGTTAGATACAAGCACCCCAGTTCTTCCATTAAAAAAAAAATACACTTTGCTGTAGCAAGCCAATTGCTATATTTGTAGCAATTGGCATACTACAGTTACAATAATGCACCCGATATATTGGCTTGTTACAGCTTAACATGCAGAACTGTAAATAACCAACTTCAATTTGTCACTGGGATGATTACTATTTCTGTGCAGATATGTCTGTCAGTTGGTTTCCTGTAGACACAAGACTGCAGTGACCCATTGTGTATAGTAATCTTAGTATCAAGGAAGGTTACACCTGAAGTTGAGTAATCCAGGGACAGTTTAATAAATGGGCCGATTCTGCTGAGTATCTGTTGTATGTAACTCTTTGAGATTGCCAATGCTATGTGTTGAAATTTTCAGTAAATCATTAGAAAAAATGAAAACAAGTGAGTAGTCTGCTTGCATATTACCATATTTATGTGCTTTATCACTGGGTTAAATTCAGAGAGTTAGGGGAATGAATTAAATGCTACTGGTTGGAGAGGATGCTACGTGGTCAGCAGAAATAGGGACCAAAAGCAGATTAAAAAAGTGATGACATATTTAATGTTCATAGGCTAAAATTCACTATAAATGTTTAGCTCATTTCTACTACTTGTCAACATCTTTGTATATTTATTTATTTTACATTTGTTAACCAGGGTGGTCCGACTGGACACAGGTCCATTTTCAGCGGAGGCCCGGGGAGAAAAGTTCCACAGTAGGTAAAATTTTACACAATATGTTAAAATACAGTATACATAGAATTTTCAAACAATATGTTAAAATACAATATGCAGCAGAAGATATAATGGTTTACTTTTGTTTTGTCTTACGCTGTGTGTCCGACGTGCATAACGACGAAAGTATGGCTGCAAAAAACTACAATGCTGATTCACCATATGTTGGAATGGCAAATAAGCTAATGCTTTTTTGCCATTCAAACACATGGATCAAATGTCAGAAATGGCTTTCCAGCAAACCATTTTCGATGTTTGATCCTTCGATGTTTTTCGTATTTCTGCAATACGGGTCGCACAGCAGGACGATCGCACATACCATGTGCGACAAAATGAAGGTAAACCGATATAAAAAGATCTATATATACAGGAAAAAATAGTTACACATGGTTAATCACAGAATAAGTATACAAATTCAATCAGCATTAGGAAAAGACCTAGACTGTAATATATATTACAGTAGGTATATTAGGAATTGAGGTATATAAGTGGAATAATTTGAGGACTTGTGTAATACATGGGCATAGCCACTTATTCTTTAAGTGTGTTCTAAATTAATTTTTAAAGTGAGAAGAGGTAGGGGCAGAAATCAGAGCAGAAGCAAGATTATTCCAGGTTCTAGCGATGGAGTGAGAGAACAGTGCTTTTTCTACAGTATTGTTAGCCCTAGAGATACAGAGGAGAGGTTTGTCGGAAGATCAGAGAGGACAATTTGTATTATAGTGGGTGAGAAGATGGCCTAGTAAAGGTTTTTTTTTTCTAGATGTGTTACCACATTGTAAGCAATGACTAATTGATGATAGATTAGTAGCTGGGGTAGTTCCAGCCATTGTAGTTCCCTTAGAGCCTGGCAATGGTGGCTTCTAAAGGTGGAGTTCTTTGCAAATTTGGCGATTTTATTATAACATGATTCGAGTCTGGCAAGGTCAAGTTTTCTAAGCTGGGTAAGAATTGGAGTAGCATACATTAGGGTAGACAAGAGATGAGTTTGAGCTAGGGTTATCTGTGCTTGTTTTGAGAGGGATTTCCTGTGCCTATATAGTATTCCTGTTTTTTTAAGGACTTTTTTGATAGTTTGTGAAATGTGGACATCAAAGTGTAGATTTTTATGAATTTCAACACCAAGGAGTTTTATATGATCAGAGGGAGAGATAATAGTGCCATTTTTGGAAGAAATAGTGAAGGATGGAGAGGTGGAAATGGTTTTGTGAGGGGTGAAAAGTAGTAATTTGGTTTTATTAGGTTTTAGGATAAGTTGGATCTGAGTGATCCAACTTTACACAGAGTTAAAGGATTCCTGGGTGAGTTGTTTTAGGGTGGGAAGTGATGCAGCTGAACAGATAAGAGTTGAATCATCAATGTATTGTATAACTGAAGCATGCTGTGTGGTGGTATGGAGATTATTGGTAAATATGGAGAAAAGAAGTGGGCCTAATATGGAGCCTTGTGGTACAGCTTTGGTAGCTGGGAGTAAGGGTGATAGTACACTTTGCCATTGGACAGATTGTTGCCTATTTGATAGCTTTTAAACCAGGTGGAAGGGGCAAAGGACAGGGATGTCAAGGTGTCTAGTAGTAAGGAATGTGAAACTATGTCAAATGCTTTGGAGAGGTCTAGAAATATTGTAGATACAAAGTTATTATTATTTCTATGTTGGTTGATCAGATTGGTGAAAGAGAGCAGAGCGCTGGTTGTGCTATAGTGTTGTCGGAAGCCATGCTGTGTGGGGGAGAAGAGATGGTGTGAGTTTAGGAATTGTGTTACCTGAGAATGTATACATTTCTATAGTATTTTAGATAAGGGGGGTAGAATGGCAATGGGGCAGTAATTTCAGTATTCATAAGAGTTTCCGTCTTTATGTAGTGGAATAATGTATGATACCTTCCATAGCTGTGGGACATATGCTTCTTGTATGAAGCAATTAATAAGAATAGAAATAGGGTGGATAAGGATTCAGCAACTATTTTTAGGAAGTTGGCTGGTAGACTGTCAGTGGCAAGGGTGGTAGGTTTCAGTTTTAGGAGGTGTTTTTTAATTGTTGAGGTGGGAATGGGTGAGAGCGTAAAGGATGGGATGTTGTCAGGGCATTTGTTTGGGTTATATGTAGGGCTGTTTTTGGATATTTGGAAGAATAGTATTAAGATGGATTCTGTGAAGTGGTGATTGAATTGGGAGGCAATGTCCTTGTTGTCATTTGTGGAGTTAGGAGTGGGAGTGGTAGTTTTGCCTGGTTCTAGGAGAGAGTTAATAGCATGCCAAGACTTTTGGGGATCTTTTGAATGTTTGTTTTGGATAATGAAGAAGTCTTTTTGTCTATCGAGTTTAGTTTGTCTCTTGGTCTGATTTCTAAGTTGTGTAACTTTGTTTGGCTAGGCTACTATTGTATTTTTTCCAAATTATCCAAACCTTATCCCTTGACTTTCCCTAGTTAGCCATGGTGCGTAGTTTGACTTGGCTCTTATTTTCCTAATTGATGTGAGTCTATCAAGGATATTGATGAGAATATTGTTGAAGTAGTCAACGGCTTGGTCCAGATTTAGGGTTTGTAGTGGTTTCCAGTTACTATGTTTTCAAATACTGTTTAGTTATTGTATATTTAGTTTACGATCATCTCTGACTTGTCTAAAAACAATGGGTTTGACTATGTTAGTACATTTCCAGAGGAGAAAGGTGGGTCAGTAAGACCATCAGGAAGGCATCTTGTCTGATAGTTTTATTTGGGCAGGTAACTAGTGTCCAATCTAGAATAGATTGTTTGTGGAGTTTTTTTTGTTGTTGCTTCTAGTGGGTTCTTGGATAAGTTTGGAAAAACTGTAAAGATTAATATGGTTAGTGGGGTTGTTAGAGGTTCAGGCTAACCAATCAGTGTTCAGGACAGGTCACCTAGTAAGATGGTTTCTTGGGGGAGATAATCTGTGGCCCATTATAACATTTCTTCAATGATGGGAGAGTTATTACCTGGGGGATTATAACAGCAAGAGAATGATGATAGTTTTTGTGTCATTTATTCTTAGGGATGAACCTAAGGTTTTGCTATTTTGCAATTTAGGTATGGGGGTTTGTAGAGGTTTGATATTGATTGTATTTTTGTGGAGGATAGCAACTCCACCTCCCTTTTTTCACACTCTATCCAGACTTAGGATATTATATCCTGGTGGGAGAATTTCTTCATTTTGGGTGGTAGGTTTTAGCCACGTCTCGGTAACAGTTAGTATGTCAAAGGAATAGTGAGGTATAACTGCGTGTATGTCAGAAAGTTATTTACAGATACTTCTGATGTTGACATTCAGAATCAATAGGTCAGAGATTTGCCTAGCAGAGAGTAGAGAGTTTTGTGGTCCAGGGTTTGGGTGTATGTCTGCAGATGAAAGCAGATTTTTTAGTGATAAACAGTATGTGTGTAATTGTGTGCACTATGATTATGTTGGATCTAAATGATGTTTTTCTAGTGTAAGATGGTGTTGTGTGAGACTTATGAATGTGCAGGATTAATCTGCCTTTAAATAATGTAGAAGAGATAGGAAATAAAATGTGTGAGTATATATTTGTTTGAGAAAGTGTTATGTGGAATTATATGTTCTCTATTGATGTGTTTGTATATAATGATATGATATTTGTTAGATATGTGAGGGTTAGGAAGATAAATCCTAGGATTAATGGTATTTTATGAGGGAGTAGTGGTTGGGTCTTAGTGGTTTTGGGGTTCAAGTATGGGTGTGAGTGTGAATGCATGGCAAGTAGATACTATGTACCTTTTTAAGGTAGACATTTGATAGGGGGTGTGTATGAGAGGTCTTTTGATTAGAGGAGGGTGTGGTCAGGTGATCTGGGGTTAGAATAAATATAGAGGTAGTGGGGGCAGGTGGAAAATGGGTGCAGGGTAGGGGAGCAGAGTGAGCCGAGCATAGCAAGGTAAACAGAGCGGGGCTACACCATTCCTCGAGACTGCAGAACCTATCTATAGGGCTAGTCTGAACAGAACAGTAAAATGAAGATACCTCTGTAATTAAGCAGGAGTGGGAGGGAGTTGTGCAGGTTCAAGGTGGGTAGACACAAAGTAATACAAGGTTGTGAGTCAGAAAAACTGGACTAGGCCAGCTGCTAAAAAGAAAACAGGAAAACCAAACTAAGTCAGTTCCAGGACAGTGCAGTGCAGTATCTTCCTAATAACTACAAATCTTATGCTACTAATCTAGTACAGCGTGGTGGAAAGGACCACTACTTCTACAGGGAAAAACAATTGAAGTATGGGCTGCAGGTGCATAGGTAAACTTTTTCCAAGAGAAAGAAGTTTTAAGTAATTGACCTAGGAGTACAATAAGAAGAGAATAATGGGGGGGGGGGGGCAGTAGTGTGCATGTGTACAGTGAAAGGGAAGGAGTCTTCAGTTTAGAGGACATATTAAATACAACTCTAACATGCACTAGTGTACCTGAAAGCACTTTAGTGTTCCACCAATGCAGTGTCTCACAGTGCAGGGCAATGAGACAGTCTTGGGTTGACTGGAGGTTGGCCAAGACACAGGATGAAACTTTTGCTAAGGGACCTGGAAGTAGAAAGGAAAAGGAGGTAGATATTAGGTCTGAAGTTTTAAAACACTCTGATTACCAAGTAACTAAGAAGATGCAGGGGAGAAGCAGCATGCCTTGTAAGAAACAGCACAATTCTATGAGCAACAAAAATGCAAGGATAGCAGAAAATCTATGTCAGGTAGATTAATATTCTTCAATAAATAGTTGGACTTTTCCATTTAGCCTAATAAGAGTATAGTAAAGGAAAGAAAAAACAGCTTTTTGTAGATTTTGCAGAATAAAGTTTTCTGAGTATACCATAGTTAATTGAAATATGCATAAGATACACTATTGCTATAGTCATGTTCCTCTCTGTTTAGATGTTGGTGTTTTGATACACAGAGATCAAACATTCATCTATAAAAAGTACTCTTAAGAAGTTGACCTTTATTTCCAGTCATTACAATGTAACATTTCAGTGTTTCAGCAGTTTAGGTTTCTGTATTTTTGTCCTTATCTGTCATCAGTTTTTTAGTTTGACTTTTGCCATTGTGTTTAATTTGCTGACGGTATTACATGCCCCCTCTACCCATCATAAAAATGTGTATTCCTTTGTTTTATAACCCATACAATAATAATAATAATAATAATAAGGGCTGTGTGAGTCATTAAGTATTTAACTTTAGTAATGTATTTATGTATTCATTTCCTCTATTTATTTAACTTTGGGACTTGAATGTTTGCAGTGTTCCTGGGCAAGGCTGTATCATGTGCTGTGAATGAAACAAGGTGCCAATTTTTATTCCAGGTAATAATAATAAAACAAGTACAGAGTGAGTGTATTTCTCTCTCTCTTTCTGAGAGCCTTACAAGGAGGCTGTATAATGTGCAAAATATTAATAACTGACATCAGCCACTGAACTTAACTGGAAACAGGGCAAAGACTTACCATTCCCAAGAGCTGTAGATAAAATGGAGTTTTAAGAGAAGGGTAAGAGAGTCGGTATTTCTGCATTGCTTGTAGTGATGTGAAAAACATTTTGGCAAATTAAATCCTCATAGCTAAATATACTAACTCCATGCTTATATACCTATGGGGAAAGAGAATACAAATTCAAACAGAAAATTAGTTGCTATACTGTTTATACTTTAGCATTGATGAGCAGCAAGCTGAAGTTCACCTGCATTTCTTAATACAAAACATAGCTCCCATCTTTAAACTAAGAACGGACAAGAAAAATGGACACAAAATACTGCCCTCAAACTAAAAACCAACATCAATTCTAACAACACTACTTACAGTGAATACATCTGACATTGTGGAAAATACATCTTATGGTTCAAGTTTTGCTTAATGTGGTTCTGATGAAACTGAACTCAAGGAAACTACCTGAACCTTTCTCCCTCTCTCTCTTTCTCACTGGGAAGCATAAGGCAAAGATGTGTTGTTTTTAATAAACCTAAGATTTGGTTATCTTGCCACAGCATATGCACTGATGTACCTTACTGCAGTTACAAATTATGTTAATTTTAGTAGTGTGACAAGAAAGACAGCATGAAAGTGAGATGCATCAAAGAAAAACAGATACTTTGATACTATTTAAAAATATGCTACTAAGTAATCTAAGTATACACACACACACACACACACACACACACACACACACAAATCTTTTTCAGGTTTAACTCTAGTTCTGATTTTATAAATTGCAAAATATATTCAGTTTGTAAAATTAGGTCTAAAACCCATTACTTTTCTAAGCATCTGTCTATTACTATCTCTTTTGCCTTTCTTTTTCTTTATACTTGTGATATTCTTTTTTGTACCATTTGTCAGTATGAAAGGGGTCACGTCCCCTACAATCTTGGGTCAGTAACTGAAGAGCTTCAATCCTCACTGCTGACTCCAATAGAAGATGCCACTTAAACAGGAGTAATTTTTTCACAATTTCCCCTATGAGCACAACAGAAATATGTTCTATAACATGGGAATGGACTGTATACTTCTGTCCACCCAAGTATAACTCCTTATTACAAACTTTAGAGCAATGGGTCCCAGTTCAAAACCTCTGATACACTCACAGTTAAATAAATTAAATCTCACACATCCAAACACTTCTGGGAAATCCTGACACAGATTTCCAGCTGTGTCCCTTCCCCAAAATAATATGGTAACAGACTGCCACCAATCAGAACATCTACATGCCCTTTTAAAGGGATGTCCAATTATTAAAATTAGATATCAAAATGAATGGTATAACATGACCTAAAGCAGCCAGGCTTTCAGAGTATCCCAGGAAATTATCAGAGCAGGTATAAGCACTCTCAAGTCACTAGAGAAAACACTGACTGACCAGCTACAATGTAAGACAATAAAAATATTTAATAATGAGCAAAATGATTAAAAGTGTAAGTACAGTAATTTCAATAAATAAACAAGAATTCAATCACCAGGAAAATTAAATTAATACTGAAGGATAGAATCCAACAGTTAGAAAAACTCTGACACCGATTAGTTATAATTTCCTATCTGATTAAAGAACACTGTCCCTAATTTAAAGTTTATAACAGAGCAAAGACAGGTTTGCAGTTCTTGGTGAGTCCTTTGGATATCCACTGATCAGCACAACTGTGAAATCAACTCAATTGAACTGAACACAACAGTGAACATCATCTACTATGAACTGCCCTCAACTGTCTTCAGCAGGCTCTTTTATAATCTAGGTTAACTGTCCCAAATGTTCCAGTTCTTATTTCTATTTCAATATTTGAAAATCAACAACAGCTGTTTATTAAAGTTCCTTCCTGTGTTTCAATCTCTGACAGTACACACAGTGCAACTGGAAACATTCCAATGACATAATCTGCAGATCACCTGACTCTGAAACAGCCTGCCGTTAGAATCACCTTCACAAATATGTGCAGTTAGACCACTGTTAAACTCTTTAAAACAACCTGTACAACTCTACATACAAGAATATTTACAATATCATAGCTAGTCATGCTGGCATGTAATACACAGGTTAATCTGAAATTATGTACAATACTTCTGCCAGATGTGCTAGCACAGATAACATTGTCTAATTTCTTCACAGCTATAGTAAGTCTTTTTTTTTTGGGGGGGGAGCTGTAATGGGTAATCCCTCAATTTCCTTCAATTAGTTGCTGTAGACGTAAGGAAAAAGTGAATTTTCATGACCAGTAGCAGCCCACCTTTAACATAAAAGAGTTGTAGCAATTTATTTTAAGTTATACATATGTGTTTATGTAACCCCCCAAATTAATATGTAAAGTGTTCTACCATGTTACTTTGTAAGTTATACACATTTGTGCCTACGAGAAACAGGACAGTAAAAGCAGTTCATTTACTTCATTTAAACATTTTATCAGATGAAATGGGTTCTCTTTGCATAGATATCAACACTGGGTTCTAAGATCAGCTACAAAATATAAGTATCTTTTGATTATTTTTACAGATTACTGTTTTTATAATTTAATATATATAAAGCACTTTGTCTATTCAGAATCTTCACAAATCCTTATCTGTTTAAAAACTTTCATTTGACTCTGTAGTGCTTTGCTGTCTTAGGCTATTGTATAAACTGAAACATTTACTCTGTGTAATTATCTCTTGGCTAGTGGGGGCTGGTTCTTTTGTGTTCTTGTAAAAAAAAAGTTGTTGATCTGGTCTTGCCCTAACTTTGGTGTCTTTGCACACAGTGCAGGCTGGAGAAGTTGTTTGACCGCAACTGAGCTACAAAATATAAGTATCTTTTGATTATTTTTACAGATTACTGTTTTTATAATTTAATATATATAAAGCACTTTGTCTATTCAGAATCTTCACAAATCCTTATCTGTTTAAAAACTTTCATTTGACTCTGTAGTGCTTTGCTGTCTTAGGCTATTGTATAAACTGAAACATTTACTCTGTGTAATTATCTCTTGGCTAGTGGGGGCTGGTTCTTTTGTGTTCTTGTAAAAAAGTTGTTGATCTGGTCTTGCCCTAACTTTGGTGTCTTTGCACACAGTGCAGGCTGGAGAAGTTGTTTGACCGCAACTGAGCTACAAAATATAAGTATCTTTTGATTATTTTTACAGATTACTGTTTTTATAATTTAATATATATAAAGCACTTTGTCTATTCAGAATCTTCACAAATCCTTATCTGTTTAAAACTTTCATTTGACTCTGTAGTGCTTTGCTGTCTTAGGCTATTGTATAAACTGAAACATTTACTCTGTGTAATTATCTCTTGGCTAGTGGGGGCTGGTTCTTTTGTGTTCTTGTAAAAAAAAAGTTGTTGATATGGTCTTGCCCTAACTTTGGTGTCTTTGCACACAGTGCAGGCTGGAGAAGTTGTTTGACCGCAACTGAGCTACAAAATATAAGTATCTTTTGATTATTTTTACAGATTACTTTTTTATAATTTAATATATATAAAGCACTTTGTCTATTCAGAATCTTCACAAATCCTTATCTGTTTAAAACTTTCATTTGACTCTGTAGTGCTTTGCTGTCTTAGGCTATTGTATAAACTGAAACATTTACTCTGTGTAATTATCTCTTGGCTAGTGGGGCTGGTTCTTTTGTGTTCTTGTAAAAAAGTTGTTGATCTGGTCTTGCCCTAACTTTGGTGTCTTTGCACACAGTGCAGGCTGGAGAAGTTGTTTGACCGCAACTGAGCTACAAAATATAAGTATCTTTTGATTATTTTACAGATTACTGTTTTATAATTTAATATATATAAAGCACTTTGTCTATTCAGAATCTTCACAAATCCTTATCTGTTTAAAAACTTTCATTTGACTCTGTAGTGCTTTGCTGTCTTAGGCTATTGTATAAACTGAAACATTTACTCTGTGTAATTATCTCTTGGCTAGTGGGGGCTGGTTCTTTTGTGTTCTTGTAAAAAAAAAGTTGTTGATCTGGCCTTGCCCTATCTTTGGTGTCTTTGCACACAGTGCAGGCTGGAGAAGTTGTTTGACCGCAACTGAGCTACAAAATATAAGTATCTTTTGATTATTTTTACAGATTACTGTTTTATAATTTAATATATATAAAGCACTTTGTCTATTCAGAATCTTCACAAATCCTTATCTGTTTAAAAACTTTCATTTGACTCTGTAGTGCTTTGCTGTCTTAGGCTATTGTATAAACTGAAACATTTACTCTGTGTAATTATCTCTTGGCTAGTGGGGCTGGTTCTTTTGTGTTCTTGTAAAAAAGTTGTTGATCTGGTCTTGCCCTAACTTTGGTGTCTTTGCACACAGTGCAGGCTGGAGAAGTTGTTTGACCGCAACTGAGCTACAAAATATAAGTATCTTTTGATTATTTTTACAGATTACTGTTTTTATAATTTAATATATATAAAGCACTTTGTCTATTCAGAATCTTCACAAATCCTTATCTGTTTAAAAACTTTCATTTGACTCTGTAGTGCTTTGCTGTCTTAGGCTATTGTATAAACTGAAACATTTACTCTGTGTAATTATCTCTTGGCTAGTGGGGGCTGGTTCTTTTGTGTTCTTGTAAAAAAAGTTGTTGATCTGGTCTTGCCCTAACTTTGGTGTCTTTGCACACAGTGCAGGCTGGAGAAGTTGTTTGACCGCAACTGAGCTACAAAATATAAGTATCTTTTGATTATTTTTACAGATTACTGTTTTATAATTTAATATATATAAAGCACTTTGTCTATTCAGAATCTTCACAAATCCTTATCTGTTTAAAAACTTTCATTTGACTCTGTAGTGCTTTGCTGTCTTAGGCTATTGTATAAACTGAAACATTTACTCTGTGGAATTATCTCTTGGCTAGTGGGGGCTGGTTCTTTTGTGTTCTTGTAAAACAAAGTTGTTGATCTGGTCTTGCCCTAACTTTGGTGTCTTTGCACACAGTGCAGGCTGGAGAAGTTGTTTGACCGCAACTGAGCTACAAAATATAAGTATCTTTTGACTATTTTTACAGATTACTGTTTTTATAATTTAATATATATAAAGCACTTTGTCTATTCAGAATCTTCACAAATCCTTATCTGTTTAAAAACTTTCATTTGACTCTGTAGTGCTTTGCTGTCTTAGGCTATTGTATAAACTGAAACATTTACTCTGTGTAATTATCTCTTGGCTAGTGGGGGCTGGTTCTTTTGTGTTTTTGTAAAAAAAAAGTTGTTGATCTGGTCTTGCCCTAACTTTGGTGTCTTTGCACACAGTACAGGCTGGAGAAGTTGTTTGACCGCAACTGAGCTACAAAATATAAGTATCTTTTGATTATTTTTGCAGATTACTGTTTTTATAATTTAATATATATAAAGCACTTTGTCTATTCAGAATCTTCACAAATCCTTATCTGTTTAAAAACTTTCATTTGACTCTGTAGTGCTTTGCTGTCTTAGGCTGTTGTATAAACTGAAACATTTACTCTGTGTAATTATCTCTTGGCTAGTGGGGGCTGGTTCTTTTGTGTTCTTGTAAAAAAAAGTTGTTGTTCTGGTCTTGCCCTAACTTTTGTCTTTGCACACAGTGCAGGCTGAAGTTGTTTGACCCTCTGAGCTGAGCTACAAAATATAAGTATCGTTTGATTATTTTTTTTTATTAGATTACTGTTTTATAATTTAATATATATAAAGCACTTTGTCTATTCAGAAACTTCACAAATCCTTATCTGTTAAAAACTTTCATTTGACTCTGTAGTGCTTTGCTGTCTTAGGCTATTGTATAAACTGAAACATTTACTCTGTGTAATTATCTCTTGTCTAGTGGGGCTGCTTCTTTTGTGTTCTTGTAAAACAAAAAGTTGTTGATCTGGTCTTGCCCTAACTTTGGTGTCTTTGCACACAGTGCAGGCTGGAGAAGTTGTTTGACCGCAACTGAGCTACAAAATATAAGTATCTTTTGATTATTTTTACAGATTACTGTTTTTATAATTTAATATATATAAAGCACTTTGTCTATTCAGAATCTTCACAAATCCTTATCTGTTTAAAAACTTTCATTTGACTCTGTAATGCTTTGCTGTCTTAGGCTATTGTATAAACTGAAACATTTACTCTGTGTAATTATCTCTTGGCTAGTGGGGGCTGGTTCTTTTGTGTTCTTGTAAAAAAAAGTTGTTGATCTGGTCTTGCCCTAACTTTGGTGTCTTTGCACACAGTGCAGGCTGGAGAAGTTGTTTGACCGCAACTGAGCTACAAAATATAAGTATCTTTTGATTATTTTACAGATTACTGTTTTATAATTTAATATATATAAAGCACTTTGTCTATTCAGAATCTTCACAAATCCTTATCTGTTTAATAACTTTCATTTGACTCTGTAGTGCTTTGCTGTCTTAGGCTATTGTATAAACTGAAACATTTACTCTGTGTAATTATCTCTTGGCTAGTGGGGCTGGTTCTTTTGTGTTCTTGTAAAAAAAAAGTTGTTGATCTGGTCTTGCCCTAACTTTGGTGTCTTTGCACACAGTGCAGGCTGGAGAAGTTGTTTGACCACAACTGAGCTACAAAATATAAGTATCTTTTGATTATTTTTACAGATTACTGTTTTTATAATTTAATATATATAAAGCACTTTGTCTATTCAGAATCTTCACAAATCCTTATCTGTTTAAAAACTTTCATTTGACTCTGTAGTGCTTTGCTGTCTTAGGCTATTGTATAAACTGAAACATTTACTCTGTGTAATTATCTCTTGGCTAGTGGGGGCTGGTTCTTTGTGTTCTTGTAAAAAAAGTTGTTGATCTGGTCTTGCCCTAACTTTGGTGTCTTTGCACACAGTGCAGGCTGGAGAAGTTGTTTGACCAACTGAGCTACAAAATATAAGTATCTTTTGATTATTTTTACAGATTACTGTTTTATAATTTAATATATATAAAGCACTTTGTCTATTCAGAATCTTCACAAATCCTTATCTGTTTAAAACTTTCATTTGACTCTGTAGTGCTTTGCTGTCTTAGGCTATTGTATAAACTGAAACATTTACTCTGTGTAATTATCTCTTGGCTAGTGGGGCTGGTTCTTTTGTGTTCTTGTAAAAAAAGTTGTTGATCTGGTCTTGCCCTAACTTTGGTGTCTTTGCACACAGTACAGGCTGGAGAAGTTGTTTGACCGCAACTGAGCTACAAAATATAAGTATCTTTTGATTATTTTTACAGATTACTGTTTTTATAATTTAATATATATAAAGCACTTTGTCTATTCAGAATCTTCACAAATCCTTATCTGTTTAAACACTTTCATTTGACTCTGTAGTGCTTTGCTGTCTTAGGCTATTGTATAAACTGAAACATTTACTCTGTGTAATTATCTCTTGGCTAGTGGGTCTGGTTCTTTTGTGTTCTTGTAAAAAAAGTTGTTGATCTGGTCTTGCCCTAACTTTGGTGTCTTTGCACACAGTGCAGGCTGGAGAAGTTGTTTGACCGCAACTGAGCTACAAAATATAAGTATCTTTTGATTATTTTACAGATTACTGTTTTATAATTTAATATATATAAAGCACTTTGTCTATTCAGAATCTTCACAAATCCTTATCTGTTTAAAAACTTTCATTTGACTCTGTAGTGCTTTGCTGTCTTAGGCTATTGTATAAACTGAAACATTTACTCTGTGTAATTATCTCTTGGCTAGTGGGGGCTGGTTCTTTTGTGTTCTTGTAAAAAAAAAAGTTGTTGATCTGGTCTTGCCCTAACTTTGGTGTCTTTGCACACAGTACAGGTTGGAGAAGTTGTTTGACCGCAACTGAGCTACAAAATATAAGTATCTTTTGATTATTTTTACAGATTACTGTTTTTATAATTTAATATATATATAAAGCACTTTGTCTATTCAGAATCTTCACAAATCCTTATCTGTTCAAAAACTTTCATTTGACTCTGTAGTGCTTTCTTAGGCTATTTTGTCCCACCTTCCCTCCCTGTTGGTGTCTTGCTCTTATACTTGGTGGCTTTGCAGTTGCCCGCCCCTACTGTGACACACCTCCCAGTCTAGTGTCATTAGCTCATTCTTCTTAATACAGAGAGAACATTTGATAAGGCCTTCTGTTCCTCCTTTTTCCCTTTTCAAAAGTAAAACAAAACTTTTTTTTCTTTTCGCCTGAACCTTCTTGTGTTCTGACTGTCCTTCTCAAACATATTGGAAATATACAGTATATTTCAGAGCATTTGTTATAACTGTATTTGCTATAACTGATTTAAGTATTTTTTCTGGCTTTTGAATATTTACTGCTTAGCGACTGCATCTTAGCCTGTTTATACAGCTCTGCATTCTATTTAAACTGTTTTGTGTTGATTAACTGTTTTGCACTCTTAAAAAGTTATTTGTTGCTTAATTTTACCTGTAGGCTAACACACTCGAGTGTGCTAGCCTTAAAAGCATTTATAGCATTTACTGTCTGTTTTTTCCTTGTCTCTGTAAAAAAAAAAAAAAAAAAAAAATCTCTTGTTTTCCCACCTTACTGAACTAGAGTAGTCCAGTTTCAGAGTTGCTGATCCCTGGGCTTTGTTTTAGTTCCTGTTACTGATCCATTGCCTTATTAGGAAGGAGGAAGTTTCTTTGCTTACCAGTGGGAGTGGGAAGCACTGAGCAGCCTTTTTGTCCGAATTGGTGAAGTTTCAGCCAGAAACTAGTAGTCCATTGGTCGTTTTGGGCCAATTCCTAGCTCCTTTCAGCCCCCTGCTATAAAACATGCTAAACACGCATTTTCCAGCTTGTACCAACTCAGCACAGATCCTCGTGGTGGCCTGCAGAGTGATCCAAGCAGCAGAGAGCTAAAAGAGTGACTTTCTACCAGATATAAGTATTTTTGTGGCTTTCCCACTGTTATTAAGCTAGCGACTGCATTTCGCCTGTTTTACTGCTACTTTAAGTGACGTCTGCATTTTACACTGTTTATTGCACTTTAAGTTACTAATTGTTGCAAATTGTTTCTGTAGGCTACACACTAAAGTGCGCTAGCCGATTTACAGCATTTATAGCATTTACTGTCTGTTTTTCCTTATCTCTGTAATAAAACAAAAATCTCTTGTTTTCCGCCTTACTGAACTAGAGTAGTCCAGTTTCAGAGTTGCTGATCCCTGGGCTTTGTTTTTAGTTCCTGTTACTGATCCATTGCCTTATTAGGAAGGAGGGAAGTTTCTTTGCTTACCAGTGGGAGTGGGAAGCACTGAGCGGCCTTTTTGTCCAATTTGGTGAAGTTTCAGCCAGAAACTAGTAGTCCATTGGTCGTTTTGGGCCAATTCCTAGCTCCCTTCAGCCCCCTGCTATAAAACACGCTAAACGCGCGTTAGCGCAGAGTTGCCACTGTTGCACACAAGAGCAGCGGCGGTTAAATAAGGTTAAACTATTCGGGACATCTGAATTCCACTCTTCAAATTTTCCCTTAGAACTACCTTCCTCAAGCTGTACTGCTGATCTAACCAGCATATCCTATAACTGAAAAGTTCATCTCTACTTGATTCCCAAGTAGACTATTCTCTATCTGTAAAGCCTAGCACTTACTCCTACAGTACTTGCACCTTGATAAAGCACTCTTATTATAGATAGTACCCCACCAGCCTAAAACCCACTTCCCCCGGAGTCCTTTGAAAGTCTCTTTATCTACTACTTCTAGTATGTCGAGGGATCAGTTGCTAGTGTCCTCTCCAGCTCAACTGGTGAACCTGGGAATATTGAGGCAATGTTACTATCCTCTCCTTCTCCCACAAAACACAAATACATGCGAGAGATGCAACTATACGGCCAAACTGGAGGCTGAGCTCTCTCAACATAGGACTGGCAAGACCAGACAGGAGGAGAAGGTAACCACACACAATACATACCCAGTCACACATGGTACCATCACAACTTCAAATCATACACATACTCACACAAAGACATACTCGGAGGCTCTGATCAAAAATATACCAAAACAGCAGAGGCCACCAAAGCAGACACCCAAACAACTACCACCTCACGACCCAACACATGCAACACATAGACCACACAGTCAGAGTGTCAAACAGTCACAGCCCTTAAGGCCAAACAAAATGCCAGACACACTTGTCATTGGTGATTCCATAGTCAGACACACTGGCGTCCGCTCACCAGACTGAGTAAGGAGAAGGTCACAGTAAGCTGCCTGTCGGGCGCTAGAATCCGCCACATAACGCAGGCACTCAGGTCTCTCAACAGCAGGTACAAGTACGACTCAGTCATTGTCCACGCTGGTGTCAACGACCTGAGACGTACCTCCTTGGACTACATGAAAGGGACATCGAGGAGCTCTCTGATTATGTAGCCCAGGTAGGTATGACCCTGACCTTGAGCAGTATCCTACCTTCACCTAGAATGATGCCACAATACAGTGATAAGATGATCAGCTTTAATAATTGGCTTAAATTCTGGTGTCATTCAAAGGGATCCAATGTCTGTCTGCCTGGGATGACATGCTGGACAAGCCACGCTGCCAAGGGACGGCTTGCACCTGTCACCCTGGGCTTCCGGATATTGGCAAAGGCTCTTGCCACCCCATAGTGCCTTTTTAGGCAAGGCTCAAATTCTAAACCTACCACCCTAGAACACAAAAGGAAAAAAACTAAGGGTAATGCTGCTCAATGCCAGAAGTCTCAATCTCAAGATGCACGCACTCGAGGCCCTTCTCAGTATGGAGAACATCGATGTCTGTGCTGTGACAGAAACCTGGTTCAAGGCTCCTGAGAGCACCCCAGCACTAACAGGTTTCACCTCATATCATGCGTTCGCCCCAAAATCCGGACAACACCAAGAAAGGAGGGGGTGTCCATATTCATAAAGGACACCCACACCTCAAGGTTGGTGGCAACGCACGATGCATCGGAGACCATCCAGGTGCAATTAACCATAGGCAAGACTGCTCTGCAATTTGTAGCATGTTACAGGCCACCCTCTCAAACTCAGGAACCTCACATGGCCTTCCTGAAAACATTGGAGGGGATAAATGTATCTCCAAACACCATCATACTAGGTGACTTCAACTACCCTAATATAGACTGGGAACACTACTCAAGCCCGAACACTCTAACCCAAAGATTCCTGGAGTTCATAAACTCAAATGCCATGGAACAACTAGTCACCATCCCCACAAGAGGAGAAAACATACTTGATCTCATCATCATGAACATGAGATCAAAATGTTCAACACCGGAAATATACCCCTCACTGGTGAGATCAGATCATAAACTAATCTCGCTGGAGGTCCTCATCCCGCCCCCACCTGAAACAAAAAAGACCACAGTGAAAAACTTCTCAAAATCCGATTTCACACTTCTAAAAACTAGTGTGGTCTCCTTTAAGGCCCCTGAGCCAGTGGTAAACATTACTCAAACCGCTGAATCACTTACAAATGCCTTCTACCAGCACCTACAGGACTGCATGGATCAGGCAATCCCAAACAAAACTAAGACTCTCTGTACCAAAGGCAAGCATCCAGTCTGGTGGACCCCAGCCATAAACAAGCTCTACAACAAAAGGAGGAAGCTACTACAAGATAGAGCAAAATCCTTGAAAGGTAAGACACCTTTGATCATTATAAGTAAAAAACTAAGAGCTCTCATAAAATCATCCAAGGCAAATTTTGAGAGAAAAATCGCCAAGGAATCTAAAGACAATCATAAGGCCTTCTTTAGCTATGTTAGAAACCTAGGAGGAAACTCCCAGATATGCTCAGAATTAGTTCAAAATGATGTGAAAATTACTGAATCTACACACATTGCTAACATACTGGCTGACAGGTTCAGTGCAAACTTCTCTACCCTCCCCAAAGGAGAGATATCTATTCCAGAGGATTGTAGCCCCCAAACATCTCCAACGCCCAGGTGAGAACTGCCCTCACTAAGGCAAAAACACAGCATCCATGGGACCGGATGGTGTCCCCGGCTGTGTGCTTCATGAACTCAACGAGGAATTAAACCCACAGTTAGGACAGCTGTTTAATCTTAGCCTCACCTCAGGATACGTACCCAAGGAGTGGCGCACGGCACTGTGGTCCCACTTCATAAGGGCGGTGCCTCCACAGACCCTGGAAATTACCGCCCATTAGCTTGACAAGCCTTATCTGCAAAGCCATGGAGAGGATCATAATGGAACTCATAAATAAAGACATAGGAACTTGCAGACTTTGGATCCAACCCAGTTTGGCTTTGTCAAAGGCAGATCCTGCCTCTTAAACTTGGTTGACTTTTTCGAGACAGTCACCAAGGCCATTGATGAGGAAAGGCAGTCCATACAGCCTACCTCGACCTGGCAAAGGCCTTCGACACAATACCCCACTCAGGTATCATCGAAAAACTCATCAGCTTGAATGTAAACCCATACATCACAAGATGAGTTGCAAACTGGCTAAGTGACAGAACCCACAGGGTCAGAGTTGCTGGAGCCATGTCAGACTCAAAGCCTGTCACAAGTGGTGTCCCACAGGGCTCAGTCCTGGGTCCACTCTTGTTCGGCATCTACTTTTCTGAAGTACAAGCAAACACAGGAGGGTTATGGCTGACAAAGTTTGCAGATGACTGCAAACTGGGCGCCATAGTCGAAAACACATCTGACACAGATATCCTCCAGAAGGGCCTCACAGAAACGGATAACTGGTGCCAGAGCCATGGCCTGAAGTTAAACGCCAAAAATGCATAGTCATACCCTTTGGGAAAAACAAGGTTACCCCTAGCTACCATATAGGTGGCAATCCACTGAGCACAGAAAAAGTCATCAGGGATCTGGGGACCCAAGTTGACAGTAGCCTTTCGTTTGACACTCATGTTGCTAAAGTAGTTAGGAAAACCTTCTATTTCGCCCACCTGATCATGAAGGGATTCACATCTAGATCAAGGGAGGTCATCGTCCCCCTGTACTCATCACTCATTAGACCTATGATTGAGTACAATGCCCCGTTCCGAATGTATCTGACCAGACACCTGCTGCAGCTTGAAAGGCCCCAAAAGTTCCTCACCAAAAGGATAAAGTGTCTCAAAAATATGTCTTATGCTGCCCGACTGAAAGAACTCCAGCTCTATTCAGTCTCATACCGCTTGCTCAGAGGTGACCTGTGCCTGACATATAAGGCCATGTCAAACCCAGATTTGATGAATATGCTTCACCTCAAAAAAATCTAGATCCCTCAGAACCACAAGGGCGGGAGACTTAAACCTTGACACGGTTATAAATAGAACGTGCTGGAGGGACAGATTCATCACCCAGAGACTCCCTATGCTGTGGAACAAAATCCCGGTACATGTGAGGCAGAGTACCTTGCTGGCCTTGTTCAAGAGGAATCTTGACCAATGGATGGGAGATCGCAGATATACCCCAGGGATTACTTCAGTGTCACTGCTTGACAGAGGCACAGAAAAATGATAGGCATAGTTTTTATTCAAACTAAAGGGGTGGCGAAAGCCACATAACTATGGGCTAGGCTTATAAATGCCCTTGGGCAGATAGCCTAGTATGAACCTATGAACCTATGAACAAGTGGATGGAGAATATGAAATTAATAAAGGCCTGGCACCCGTGTCCCTTTTGGACAGAGGTAGCTTATAAATGCCTGGCCCTCAATGTCCTGTTTGGATAAAGTACATCAGTATTCTTTTGACAAAATTTGGCTAGGCTTAGAAAGGTCTCCCAGGTCATTAGTGTAGTAACAGTCTATGAATATATAAATCTATGAATCTATTTATGCTATTTTGTACATGATCTATAACTACATGACCGTGAATCATTTGTGGTCTTTGCACATTATGGATTATTCTGTTGTTCCATTAGATGGTTATACTAGTAAACACAGGAAGAATACACATGCTGTTAAGTTCTATGACAGTAATTTGACACGCCATGCCTTTTTGGGTCTATATTAGTTCATCACAATGCAATTGCAGCAAACACCGGATCATCAAACCTCATTCAGTGAAAAGCGTTTTAGCGACCTGCTGAATTTACTGAGGGCAAGTAAACACTTGACCTACAGCACAATGGACCAATAGCTAAGCAAATCGAGCTCACCCAAGTGGGGGGCTGCACCCCCCAACTACATATATATATATATATATATATATATATATATATATATATATATATATATATATATATACCAACTGTGAGATTGCACTACAGTGGAGAAAAGGGCAAAGTTGTGCTGTAGTGCGAGTATTTACTTGCCCTCGGTAAATTTAGCGAATCGCTGAAATGATTTTTGGTGAATGAGGGTCGACGATCAAATGTTCACTGCAATTGCATTGCGACAAACTGATACAGACTCACCTTTTTAACTTACTTTATCTACTATTGTCTCATTTTTTGAATGCACTGTCAGAATAAAAGCAATCTCAATGCACAGTAACTTACCTAAATCAAAACTGACATGAAAGAATTGTAAACTTGTGTAATGGGCAGACAAATCATGTATAAACATTAATGTTTCAGCAGTATAACAAACAAGGACTACACCAGTGAAAAAGTAGTATTGTGAAATATTCACACAATATATGTACTTGGCAATACTGTGAAGAACCAAAAATAATACTGTGATGTTTTCACAGGTTGTAACTGCCACTGGATCACTTGCTTTAGGGATTAATATGCCCTGTAAAAGTGTTGTGTTTGCGGAAGATTCTATTTACTTGGATGCCCTAAATCTAAGACAGGTAAGCATTTCTTTTTTATGAATTTGCTTCATATCAGACATAAATATTTGTGCATAGTTCTAATAGTGGATCACAATAGAACCATAATTGGTTTGTAGGTCAGGTTGATGAAAATTTAGAATAACAATCAGAATGACAGAGATGCGAATGATTTCAAGCAATGATCCACCCCAACATATGTAGATGTGAGGCAAATGAATAAGTCTTCCATGGAACTAGATTATACAACAGCAAAGTATTAAAGAAGGTAGAGAGAAAGGGAGCATGCTGTAGTGCCAAAGCAGAGATTCATGTGACAGGATTCATAGTAGTGTAGGCTCAGTAGCAGCACCATTACTTCAATTCATTAAAACAATGGAACTGCTGGGAGCGTTGTCTGCTTCAAAATATGAGGCATGCAAGGGTAGTATAAGTCCTTTATTTAGAGGTACAGAGTCCTTTGAAGTCGTCATTTTAAGTAGGGGAGTGCATGGAGGGGCATAGCAACTGCATAAAGGTGTGGAAGGCAAGTACTCCATTTTTGTGTGGTACTGATAGCAGCCTTGTTTGTGGTAAGGCTACTTTCATCTTTGATTTGTTCACAACACATTTCCTTATAATTGCCTAGGTATCTTACATGATGTGTAGAAACCTAACTTTCCTTTTCTCATGTATAAGTAACAGGAAGAATGATGGTGTGCCAAGACATGGGGTTATCTGAGCAGAATATGTGGTGATGGTGGAAAGTTCTAGCAGGTAGATAAACAATATGGGTAGCTATGTATTTTAATTCAAGGAGTCCTGGAAGAACTCCTAAGATAGAACCCTTCATTGTGTTGAAAGGTCCTAGTAGTTGGCAACATTATACAGCAAAACTGACTATATTTCTATGTAATTTTAAAATTAATTTAGGGGAATGGTTTACAAAGACTTTTTTACGTATAAAAGTAAGTAAAGGCTATTACAGAATGACAGTTTGTGGAGAAAGTGGTAGGTGTCCGAACAAGACACAATAGTCAGTTTTTGTTAACTGCTTTGAGAAGGGTGTTTGTTTCTGCAAGATATGGAGAAATAATACTAAATACTGATAAAGGGGTCTAAAGATAAGGCAGACATTCTTTAGAACAGCTTGTAGAAGTAGTAATTTCTTGAAATTTATGTTAAGCCATTTAGGGCACCAGGTTAACTATTTTAAAGAAAAAAAAAAAACAAGTAATCTCTGTGGTGTCACACTTCCAATCCTTTTATTCTCTTTACAGCATTCAGTATTTCGGTTAAAGTTGAAAAATATTTTAATTTCCATTTTCTAATAATTGCTTTTTTGGCAGACATCATTAACACAGCAAAGCTGTAATATCAAAACTGTTTTGAGTAATTCTGAAGAGTATTTAGAGGTCAGTTTTGACATTATTGATCGAAGTTATAAATATATTAAATACATTTTATATGATTTGTTTATGAATGGTGAACTGGCCTCTGACTTATATGAATATTTTTCAGTTGAGTATCCTAAGGTAGGTGTTTTATATGGAATTCCTAAAGTACACAAAAATGTTGTTAACCCCCATTTTCGGCCTATTGTTTCTTCTGCTGGCAGCATTACTGAGGGGATTTCCCTATATTTGGACAAGTTACTTAATCCCTTAGTACAAGGTTTGTTTGTTTCTGTCTTTCGGCTTTTCCCGGTTAGGGGTCAACACAGCGGAACTCCGATCCGCTAATGATTGGCAGTAGATTTTTACGTGCTGACTTGCCGGGCCTAACGCACAACCTTCAGCGAAGGAATGCCCATTCATGTATGTCGCCACACAGAAGACACTCTAACTAAGAATCGAACGGGCAACGTCTAACTGGGAGGCGACAACGCTACCGCAGCACCACCACTGCAGTCTTTAGTCTTTGGTTTGTATTCATATATAAAGGATTCCTGGTCATTTTTAGAATCTATTAGATTGTTTCATTTGAAAGAGAACAGCGGTGCTCTTGGTGATAACTTTTTTTTTCTACTAACTATAGATGTGGTCTCCTTATATACTTCCATACCTCTTGAAGTGGGGTTGGAATATGTAGCTAATTTTTAAATAAGTATACTGTATGGTCTGAAAGTTCATTGAAAACTTGTATTTTGCTTTTAGAACTCATGTTAGAAAATAATTTTTTTGTGTTTAACAGAAAATACTTTCAGCAACGAAGGGGGGGGGGGGGTTGCCATGGGGGCCATGGTCACCCCTGCTTTTGTAGGTTTAGCTATGGCCTGGTGGGAAATGGAGTTTCTGCCACAAATTCTTTTAGCTAAGGATATTTTGTTTTATTCTCATTTTATTGATGAAGGGGTCTAAAGATAAGGCAGACATTTTTTTAGAACAGCTTGTAGAAGTAGTAATTTCTTGAAATTTATGTTAAGCCATTTAGGGCACCAGGTTAACTATTTTGATGTGGCCCTTTCTTGGCATACAGTAGAAAAAAGTTTTTCCAGAAAGATATATAGGAAAGAGACTTATGTAAATAATTATTTACATTATCAGAGCAATCACCCTGCTTTTATGAGATGTAACATTCTGAAAGGGCAGTACATAAGAGCTTCTAGGTTAACCAGTAGTGACGAAGATTTCTTCATTGAAACGGGTTTCATTACAGGTTTATTCTTAGCAAGAGGATACCCAGAAGTTTTATTACATAATTTAGTATCTGAGATCTCTAATAGGAGACCTGTAGACAACCGTCTGTTTTGGTTCATGGTTTAACAGTTAAAACAGCAACTGATGATTCTGGTAAAGATCTTCAACATAATCAGCCTAAATGTCCTGTGGATATGTCTGTAGATAGCATTATGATTAAAAACATCATCACTGGTAATTGGAATATTATTAGTGGCAATAGCGATCTGTCTATTATTTTGGGGAAGGTTCCTAGTTTTGTTTATAAAAAAATCAGGGAGCTTAAAGAATTTATTACAATATGATAGTACTGCTGTCCTTCCCTCTCAATCGGATAAACCAAAAGGTACTTATAAATGTTTAAATTGTTCTGCCTGTAGGTTTATCCATGAAGGGCCATGTGTTAGTTTAGCACATTTAGATTGTACTATTGCTGTGCCTGGTAGGTTCACTTGTAATACATCTCATGTAGTATATATTGCTTTGTGCTCTGGTTGTATGGCATTTTATATAAGTATGACCACCAGACAGCTTAGCAGACATATTAAAAAACACTGTTATGCCATTAAAACCAAAGACAGTAGTAACACTTTATATAGGCACACTTTGGAGTGTGCTATATTTAAAAGGTTTTCCTTTGCTATTTTAGAGTATATTAGCAAAGATCTGTGAGGGGGGAATATCAGAAATAGGGTTGAAAGAAGGGAAACCTTATGGCAATTAAGATTAGGTGCTGACAGTCCACCTGGACTGAATGAAAGTACTACTATTAAATGTTTTTTTAGAATAAAGGAAGTTAATACTATAACAAGATCTTGTTAGATTTTTATTAATTGAATGTTTGTTTAATTGAGATGAAGTGTATTTAAACAGTTTTGATTTTATTGTGGATTCATTCTGAAGAAGGTTTTATGAAAGCAGTGATTAAACTTTTATATGCTATTGGAGTTTGAGTTGTCCTTCTGTTGTTACAGTGTGTTTTGGGTTCTTGTTACACTCAGTGCCATTTTTGTTTCAAGGCTGTAATATGTCTAAGCAATTCAGATCCAAATTTTCCAGCTCAGAAAAATAATTTTATTAGATATAGTCATTTGTTCCTCTAATGTTTCTGTCAAAGTACTCTCTAGGGAACTTTTAAAATTTGGCAACTCATTATATTCCAAACAACAATAGGGCGGCCACTGTGGTGCAGCGGTTAGTGTTGCTGCCTCACAGCAAGAGGTTCTCCGGTTCAATCCTCGGCTGTGGTGCCTTCTGTGCAGGGTCTGCATGTCCTCCCTGTGGTCACGTGGGTTTTCTCTGGGTGCTCAAGTTTCCTCCCACATCCCAAAGACATGCTGTAGGTGGATTGGACACTCTGAATTGGCCCTAGGCATGAGTGTGTGCATGTATGTGTCTTCTGTAGAAGGTTGGGTGCCGGGCTGGCAACTCGACACCGTAAAACTCCACTGCCAATCATGAGTGGACAGGTGATCCACTGTGGTGACCCCTAACCAGGAAAAGCAAAAAGAGGAAGAAGAATTATATTACAAACAACATGTTACAAATTGCCTCTCTTTCCCTTTTCACCTCCAGTAAATGCTTTCTACTTCAAGAGAAATTATCTGAACTCTACATAGGGAATAAAAATACCTGTGCAAATACCTCCATGCAAAAATCCTAAATCTTCCGGAGTTTGTTAAATACGTGAGAGCCATACAGATATCGGGTCTACTTCCTGTTGTTGAAGGCCGACAATATCGAAGCTGATATTGTCGGCACCAGATTAGCAAAAGTAAAAAAGATTTAACGTTTAAACGGAAATCTCCATAAGGGGAAATTTCTGTTTAATTCAATGTAGTGCGGTCTCAGAGTTGGTATATTTAAGTAGGGGGGCACAGCCCCCCACATGGGGGGTGCAGGGGTGCTTGCCCCCCTGCTTACAAAGGTATGTTTTTATTTATTTTTGTTTTTAGGCATTTTTTGTATCTTTCGATGTTTCAGAATTCGATGATATGGTGTCGACCATATCAGATTCAATATTCTGAAACTTTGATAAGATAATATAGATGCCAGATACCTTCCCATTATTCCTTTTAATACTGCTTTTTCATTCTCTCTTGCTCTCTCTTCCCTATCTTTTATGAATTGTTCTGATTAATTTCTTTAGTTACTATGTAATATTTTATATGTCCTACAAATTATCCCTTTTTTGAACAACATTTTTTTTCTAGATGGAACTAAAAACTCAGCCAGTCTGGTCTTTCATTTGCACTCTCCTATCCCATTCTTTGCCAGTACTCTGTTATCAGTCCCTGGTAGGGAAGACTGTTTTTAATCTGTAGTACAAACCTTTCCTCATCCCACTCTTTTGCCTTTCTCTCCATGGTTATTTGTACCCAGTACCTTGGCTCCTTTGCTGATTTTCTCTAATAAATTCCAGTCCCCTCTTGTCTATTATATATGCCCCTACTTACAGTCATCCTTACTGCAAAAATCTCATTGGCTTATTTCTTAGACTGCTGTTTCCTGCCTCATAAATATAGTACTCTGTAAGGTTGTTGTTATTCTCCTTAAGGGCCAGCATCCAAAATCCCAAATATCTCCTTATTTCTATTTATAAGTACCTTTATTAATTTATCATTTAAGACATAGGCAAACAAACATTAACAGAAAAGAAGACAACCCTTATTAACATTTTTCCAATTACATACACTATATATCACATATCTTCTGATTTTTTTCTTAATTATCATCAGTCCAACATTAAATTGCTGAATTCCTGCCTTCCCTTAAGCCTCACTCCTCCTCCTCCTGAGCAGTATTCTACGTACATGTATTGTTCCTAAAATTTCCATTTACTGTAGTTCTATGTAATTTGTACCTTCCCTTTTTTAAAGATCCATCTTACATTTCTTTTATCTCTTTTACAATATTCAATGCATCATACAGGTTGTTTAGACTTTAACTTCCATTTTCTAGTAATTGCTTTTTTGGCAGTCAACAGAATTATTTAGTAAGGCCTTATCATATGTAGGCAATTCAGATCCGGTGTCTCATCTTAAAACCTTAGTTACAGCTAGTTGCTCACCCAATATTTTTTGACAGAGTACTCTGGAGGGAATTTTTAAAATCTCCCAGACTCATTAGACCCAGCACAACATATGTTCCCAGTTATCTCTTTCTTCCTCATCATGCCTCTAACATTTACTATCTGCCTGGGAACAAATTCTGTGAAGTCTGCTTGCAGAATAAAAATACCTTTGCAAATACTTCCAAGAAAATATCTTAAATATTCTGGAATTGGTTGCATACTTGCCAACCATACATATGTCCTGCCTTTGTTCTCTTGTAAATTGCTTCTCTAGCTTCCTCTGATTTTTATACTTACTGTGTAATATATTATATACCCTACTAATTATCATTTTTAATATTAACTTCTGCTCTAGATTCAACTAGAAATCCTGCCCGAGTAGGTCTTTCACTTAAGATTCCCCTATCTCATTTTCTTTGTCTCTCAAATGCTTTCTCTGCATCAAGACCCATCAAAGTTCTGCTTCCCTCTGGATCATCATTGTTCTATTAATATTATCAAATGTTTGCCTCCCTCCACAAAACCACATTGATCCTATCATTTTTGGCAATCCTTTTGCCATTCTTTTAGCCAGTATAGCCATAAACATTTTATAATATTGGTTTAAATTGAAATGGGTTTGTATGAAGCTAGGTCTGACCAGTCTTTACCATCCTTAGGTAATACAGCAACCACAGCTTTTTCCAAGATGTTGTTGCTTTCCCTTCTTTTAAGATACTGTTAAACAAAATCTTCAAGATCTTTATCACTTTCTTCATTCTCAACTTTCGTACTTCCTCAGGAATATGATCTGTTCATGAAGACCTTCCTGAAGATTGATTATACATCACCATTTTATCTCATGCTTTCCTATCAGTTGTTACTTGTTCATCCTCACCTACCCCTAACCTTGGCATAGGTGGTAATCCATTAAGTACAGAAGAAGTAATTAGGGACCTGGGGACCCAAGTTGATAGCAATCTCTCATTTGACAACCACGTGGCCAAAGTGGTTAGAAAAACATTTTATATATCCCACCTAATCATGAAGGGATTCACATCTAGATCAGGGGAGGTCTTCTTGCCTCTTTACTCATCCCTCATCAGGCCCATAATTGAGTACAATGCCCCTTTTGTGATGTACCTTACCAGACACCTGCAGCAACTGGAAAGACCCCAAAAGTACCTCACCAAGAGGATCAAAGGGCTGAAACAGATTCCATATGCTGCCCAGTTAAAGAAACTCCAGCTCTACTCAGTGGCATACCGCCTGTTCAGAGGCAATCTGTGACTGATGTATAAAGCCATGTCCAACCTGGAATTAATGGACATGCTGCACCTCAGAAAATCCAAATCCCATCGAGCTACGTGCTCGAGAGACTTGAACCTCAGCACTGAAATAAATAGGACATGCTGGAGGGACATATTCATAACCCAGAGGCTCCCTTCACTCTGGAATAAAATCCCAGTCCAGGTTAGGCAGAGTCCCTCATTGACTCTCCTCTAGAGGAATCTTGATGAGTGGATGGGAGATCGTAGGTTTACCCCGGGTATCACTTCTGTGTCACTGTTAGACAGAGGCACAGTATACTAACCTCGAAAAAGGGCATAGCAAAATAAATTTAAAATTGGTGGCAAAAGCCAAACACATTCTGGCTAGGCTTATAAATGCCCTAGGGCAGATAGCCTAGTATGAACCTATGAACCTATAAGTCTTCCATAAATATTTCATTTTGTGTTCATTCTTGATTTCCACATTTCTCTGCTTTATACAGATTTTCATAAAATTACTGCAATATCTCTAAAACCTCTACAGGATCTCTGATTATTTTTCTTGTTATAGGCTGCCAACTTTTAGCAAAAACCCTTTCTACTGCTTATGTCCTTCTGTTAAAAGTTTTTATGCTCTAGGGTTATCATTATCAAAAAATAGTTGCTTAACAGCAATCTTTCTAAATGCATACGTTGTTTATTTTATTTACTTTTATTTCACTTTTGTTTACCAGGATAGTCCAACTGGGTGAGAGCCCATTTTCAGTGGAGGCCCAGGGAGAAAAGCTCCAGAAAACAATTACAGGAAAAGGAATTTCATATTTTAAAATATAGTATTAACAGTTTCTATCAGTTTAAATGATGCACACAAGTATAACATGCTGTAGGATACATACAGTAATTAAATGACAATGTTAATGTTAACAATTTCTAGCAAATTTTAAAGGATAGTCACGAGTATAGCGGAACATAAGATTAACAGTTTCTAGCAAATTTTAAAGGATATACACAAATATAACAGGACATAAAATATGTACATTGCTATTTGAAAAGAAATCCATAAGTATGCAAGGTACATATTATAAAGATATACAATTTTTATCTCTGTAGCACTCTGCATTTACACATCTTCTTGTTCTGTGAGAGATTCCCCTTATTTTGCAATATTTTAAACTTTGTCATCCGCTCTAAGTTTTGCTTATTCCTTCTTAAATATATTTTTCTTTTATTTTTACCCTGTTTTTATATGTTTTCAATTTCTTCTGCTCACTAGCTATAACTTCAGAAGATATTTTTATCTTCCCTGATAACTCTCAAATAATTTCCACTACTCATTCCTTAAATTCTTCTCTTTTTAAAAGGTAGCTGGGAAAGCATTATTGACTCATTTTTACTTCATCACCCTGCATTTTTATTTTCAATTTTATTGGTGCATAATCTGAAATAGTCATTGGCTTTCAATTAAATGCAGATGATCCTGTGAAAAATATTTTCTTTCTTGTCAAGCCCAGTTATTGTACCTTGGGGAATAATGTATACATTTTGTTCAAGTTCCTACTTCTGAATTCACTTCTTCCATACCAAATATTTTTTCATAAATTTCTTCACAAATCTACTCTTTTTTGTTATATCTTCCCTTCTAAGTCCAGATGATATATCTTCACTATTGCAAATTAAGATCCAGTCACTACCTAAAAGTGATATTGCCTTCTGAAAGTTTATTTCCCCTAAAATTTTCTTAAGCTCCATAGTAGCAGTTTTTGTGGAAAATAAATATGTCAGTATAATCCTCCTCCCTTGTCAGAAGCCCATTACTACCACACATGTACCATTGCTGTCTTTTTTCCTATTCTATCACTATTAGGGCCCTTCAAGCAATCAATATTTTTTACACTCCTTTTGCTTTGCCCCTGATATTCTGCTGAATATCCATCCCAAAATCCATTCTTTGTCAAATTCACATGTTCATTTCTTTCAAAATGTTTCTCCTGCGGCATTCCTATTTGCACTCTACATTTCTTAATACATTTCAATGCCTTTTTGTCTATACCTGTAAGGCCATTTATGTTCCAAGACAATATGTATAGCATAGCCATTGCAATAAAAAGTTGTTGCTCCCACATATCCAACATGACAGTTTTTGAATGTGCATTTCCAGCTTTTGAGTTTCATGAATACACTAATGTTTGGCAGAATGATATATGGTACAGTTGTTTCTTCTCATCTCCATTTGAATTTGAACCTATGTCACATTTTGCAAGGCTTATTGTTTTAAGAAAAACCCTCAAACAGTAAACTAAGTACATTTTCAAAACACTCCTCATTCCATATTAACTTAGAACACAAACGCAAAGCCATGCACATCTTCAAAAAATGAAGTTTAACCCTCTGGTTAGGAACAATTGCCCCAGATCATCAGCTGCAACCACAGGCATTACATACACAAAAGTTAAGATTGCCCACGTTAAATTGCATGGCAAAACCTGTGTTCTCACTTAACACTGATTGCTATATGTTATTTTCTTATCTCTTTCCCCCTCCCAGATGTGGAAACATCTTGTGTGCTTTCAGAAAACATCAACTTTTAGCCCTAAGAAAAAGTGTACTGGCTATCTATAAATAAAATTAAATTGTTCACTCTTCTAGTAAATGCATTAAAGTATTAAGGCTGCTAGGGTGGGTGTTATCTCTTATTCACTTTCCATAATGTCAACCCGTATTTTTTACGGAACTGCTTGTCATTGTACCTTTAAATTTCCCTTAGTAAAGAATACTCAGACCTCTCAAGATTAATTGCTTCTGCAGATATTTCATCTCCATGGAAAAGTACTCTGCAATGTTTTTTTGTAAATTTTAATCAAAACAGAATGTACAGCTACCTTCAGTGGCAGACTGTTTGATTCCCACTGAAAATTTGCTAAGTGAAAAAAGCTAATGTCTTTATAATTGCAAGAAACTTAGCATTTTCATCCATCCATCATTCTGTCCCAATTTTAAAGTGTACATGTCTACAGAAACACTTGTCTACAACTTAAGCCAAAACCATCAATCTAAACATTCACTCTTGTTAACATAAGAAACAATATCTTAATTCTACATATTATATAATCAGCACACTTCTACACACTACCCCATCCCAACCCAAGATCACAGCATATTAACGTTAAACTTGCTTTTGCCTAGTCTTTCTTCTGCTGTTGTACTGTAAAGCTTACATTTCTTAAACTAAAAATATTTACTTTAATATCTTTAACACATAAAGCAGCACTCAAAAGACTCCCTACCAGTAAAATTCTTCTGATTACAGACTACACAAAACTGATTTACTATATATATAATTATGAAGTTCATATCATGAACTGTTTTATATGAATACTAAAAAGAACAAAGATGGTTTTACTTAACAGTTACAAGAACAAAAATTGTTTTACTTAACAGTTACTTCCCCCATTTAGTGTCCTGCTAAACATTAATGACATAAAGTGGTGTATTTACTTTACATTCCACGCACAAGTTTAACAAAGTCAACAAAAGTGCAGTGTTTTTCAGCCACTTTTTCTTGTAAAGCCATATTTCACAAATGTGATTGATGCTTTATAGTCTTCCATTTATTCACTAATTTCAGTGTTGCTGGTCTTCTTCCTGTTCATCTCCATCTCCCCAACACCATACTCTGGTTCAAGCCCAAGATACTTCTGGTTCTTGTAGTCAACTCCTGTGCTTTATTTCTGTGTTCCAAGCATTTTCCTTTGGAACCTTGGAAAATATTTCACTTGCAAAGTCTCTCTAACCTTACTGTCGGAAGAATGAGAAGCAGAATCCCCTTCTACCTGCTGGCTCACTTTTTGTTATATATACTTTAATATGTCTGCCTTACCCTGTTCTGCATCAAAAAAATGTCTTTGATCCTCCATGAAAAATACTCTAAAGACAGCTACATCCTACAGCTTGAATTTCACAACTGCTTCTTGACATTCCATGATTTCTTGTATACATTTGTTTCTCTTCTGCCTGATTTATAGTGTATAATCATTTTCTACAAACACTCTGTTGTCACCTATTTTAATACCTTGCTGCTCTCTCACACTTTTGTCAGGATCAACTCTTTCTGCTGATATGACTGCATCTTTACTAATAACATGTATTGGTTGCTTTCTCATGGTCAGGTTTGGAGCAAATACTCAATGTGCTCTTTCAATTAACAAATCCTGCTCTAGTATACAAGTGCTATCATAAAATTGATGCAGTCTGCACCTTCCAGTTTATCTCATACAATAGAACATCTCAGGTTTTCTCTGCATGTTCTACCTTCTAACTGCACTATTTTTTGAAGCACTTCTTCTTTAGATGCTGCATACTAAGCAAGATTTTCCTTCTTTTCAACCTCTGATTTTTTTTACATTTTTTTTTTCAATTCATCAGAACAGCTTGTTAAAGCTTCTTCTATTTTTTCTAGGCTTTTGCTATTTGAGTTGACATAATGCTTGATGTATTATTTAGTTTAATCACCTCACCTCTGAGTACATTTGATTTTGTTTTTCCTCTAAATTACTGAAAGCCATCTCTTGAACCAAAGCTGAATCTTGAACTTTTTTTTTTCTGAACAGTGCAGAATTCTTCAGATAGTGTTTTCTCGTCATTTTTACTTATTGATTTTCTTTCAGAATTTCCAAATTTCTTCTTAGCTAACATTTAGGAAGTGAACTTATTACATGGTAAATGAATTTTATCCAAAAAAGAGTTTCAATCACAAACCTTTTTCTCAGATTCTGTTTTCAAATTGGGAGAGCTGAAGCACTTTTGGTCAGTTTGGAGCAATCTTGGAAGCCATGTCTCCTTATTTCTTAATCTGTTTGTATTCCATCATCTTGATTTTCTAATTTGATTTGTAATTTCTGCTTGCGTTATGTATATGAGCCTTAGCCATGTATCTGTAAAGTATCCATTCAAATGTGATAGTCCTAAATCATCTTATTCTTGTCCTGAATTCTGTACCAAATTAATGGGGCCAGATACATTTTCTCTGCTCACATCTTACTCACCATATCAATAATAAAGGGCTTCCAAGTTTTTTTTTAATTATTATTTTTTGTTTAGTCACTTCCCACATATCCGTAAGTGTTGTAATAAAATACGTTTTAACCCATGCACCTAAATACTTCATCTTATTATGTCTCCATAGGTATGAGTATTGCTGAACCAATATATATGTGGGTACATAGTTTACCTCTATAATGTTTATCTTCATTTATTTTAGATACTGAAAAGACTTGAACAAAACAAAATTTTCTTGATTATAATACCAGATATTTCTTTGAGTTTGTGAATCTGTTCTTCTGTTTGACAGTGGTACTATGTGTAAAGCAAATAAAGAGAAAATAGAAAACCTTTGCTTGGTTCCTCTTTTCAAATGCAGGCTGTCAAAGAGGAACCTTCCCACTTTAATTCTTGCTTCTGACCCTTTATATATCCTCCTAATGAACCATATTATTCTTTCAGTCAATGCAAATGGTGACATTGCCCTACTAATAAAATTCCAGATGACTCCATCCTGTGTTATGTCTGCATCAAGACCAATCAACAATAAACTGTGATTATAACCAGTTTATGTCTATACTAGCTGTGATGTGCCCACTCTGGCCAGTAATCAAGGAGCCTCAGTCTTCACCACTGACACTGGAGAGGGATGTTCACTTGGAATAAAAATGGGTACAATTTCCAGATGCAGACCTCTCTGCATCAAGCACAATTTCCCTTAATAACACACAGGGAACACAGTCAGCCCAGGGGTCTAAACCTTTATCCGTCTCCCTCCAGAACCCCAATAAGACTCCCAACTAGTACAGCTATAGGGTTAAGTACTTAGCCAAGTGCCAAAGCCAAGTTCTCCTACACCCTCACTGTGAAACCAGTGCTTCATGTCCCTGCTCCCATCAGCTGACACACACGCACTCTTTGAGATTTTATTTACACACACACACACACACACACACACACACACACACACACACACCTGGGAAAGGCTGGCACAGATTTACTAGCTGTGTCTCTTTCTGCCCATACTGTAAGGTAGTTATCAACACCACCAAGCACTCAAAGCCAACTACCCCAAGGCTCTTACAAGGGTACCCAATAATACTAACTGAAATTAATATTAATACAGTTCATAGCATTTCTTGACCAATGCATTAAGGCTTTCAGGAGTGGCCAGAAAGTCACTAAATCGATATGAATACACTCAAAGGTTAATATATTCTCTAAAGGACTAGCCACAATGAAACATTTAAATATATTTAATAGTAAATAATAAAAGAACATGAAAATACTAAATATCTGTTTACAATAAACACCAGAGTTTCATTCATAGGAAATATTAAACTAATACAAACAAATAGATTCACACAGTTACAGAAAGAACAGTACTTACTAATCCTGCTATGTTTTCTTGACTACTCTAAAGAATACTAATCCCTGGACTTATTAGAGCAAGGCAAAATGATAATGTGAGTGAGACCTCCTTCTGTGTCAGGTTTCAAAAACAGAGAGTACTGAGACTTCTGTCTCACCTAATATTAAAACATTATTTCTGTACAGAATGACATCACACACATCTGGTCATCTGACTTCTGTTTCCTATACTAACACCCATCGCTAGAAGCTGCCAGGATCTCACACATATGTGTTACCTTACACACAGAACTTTTGCTAATGTGTTATAGCATCTGTAAGTTATAAAACAGTTATAGACTTCTACCCTCCCAGAGTGGCAATTCGCTCACCCCCAAAACAATACATAAAGCTTCCTAGTACAGGCTTTGTGTCACTGGCTGCATTGAGAGCTGTAAGATACCATCTTTATGGCTTGGGTAGTTTCAACTATTTTTTTTTTTTTTTATTTTAGCGGAAGTGAGACTAGCCTCTTCTTCTCCCAGTATTGTGTGTTAAAACACATTTACAAAAAGAAGCAAAGCAGAGCATCCAGCACAGCACCAGCCAAAATAATAAAAAGCATACATATACATTTAATCAGTTACCTTACAGTCAGACATACAAGTGTATCTCTTTTTTTTTCATCCAGCAGGACCTACTGTTAATGCATTATTAAAACAGCAGCTTTACAAATACATTTGTAACCCAAACATCTTTTATCAGTTTGATATACAAATGACATACATTTTTTTAGAAAAATTCCAGCTAGCTGTGCTGGCATATGCTACACATCCACTACCCTACGTCTGTTTGCATTGCTGGCAGCCCCTTATATTGTCACTCTAGCTAAAAGAATACTAAAGGTATTGCCAAACTTGATAGATATGGATACGTGTGTTTTTTTGTGGAGGGGAGGCAAACATTTGACAGTATTATTAGATCAATGATGATGCAGAGGGATGTATCATGCAGGTAAATATTTCTGGTGTAATGAGTCTTAATGCATAGAAAACATTTGACAGAGTACACTGGGATTTTGAGTAGGGCAATGGAAGCAGTTGTATTCCCTGATAAAATAATAAGGTTAAACAGGAAGATATATGAATGAACCATGGCAAAAATTAAAGGGGGAGGGTTCCTCCCCAATAAATTTTGTTTGAAGAGAAGAATAAGAAAGTAGTATCCTCTCTCCACTTTGTTATCTGCTTTAGGGCTTCGCTGTGCTAACACCTTTTGCCCAGGACTAAGGATTTATGGCTTCCCAAGACTGAAAATATATAAAAACAAAACAACAAACAGAAACCTGTCTCACCACAAGTGCCTGTAATCTCCAGTGGTCTCTATACAATTGTAAAATAATATAATGTATGTAACCACTGTTAGAGCTCCCTGATAGCGTGCACACTTCACAGATATTCCCCATCTCCCTCTTTTCTCTGCCTATACCACCAACAGTCCACCAGTAGGTAGCAGCAAAACCCCTTTAATCCCCCTACCAGCCAGCCATCCATACCAGTACAAACCCCCACTGCTCAGCTGCTTCTTTCTGATCCAAAATTGGTCAGGCATCTTCTCTCAGTAATCTCACAGCCCAACATACAAGCCATTAGCCTGTGCCAGCCAAAATCTATTGCTTCAGATACTGTAATGGACTGCTAGTCTCTGGTTTCTCCTAAAAAGCTAAACTACAACTGAAAGCAGAAGTAATAATATAAGAATAAATAACCAAATAATAGGTTATCACAGATAATTTTTCACTCAACTCTGCTAGAGTGAACACATCACCTTCCTCCCTGTTCCCTCCCTCAACCCTGCCCATCCCCCTCCCTATCACCACCCAGCTCAGCCTCCCCCCCCCCTGCTGTTATACAAATAGTTGCTTTAACCCACGGCACCTCTCTTAATAATACCTATCCCACCTGGACATGTCGGACGCATGTTTCTCCTGGCCCTACGTGTAGTGTGCACACCGGTAAGAAGCTATTATTAATTTTTAGTTATTTCTACCTCTTGTCTTCAGAGCTGAATTAGATTATGTATGGGTACTACTTATTTTTCTGCTGTAAAAATTTAAAATGCTGTGAATAACTCTGCTTGTTGGTAGATGCCGTTTCACTCTGTATTTTATTTGGCCTCAGGATTTTCTTTGTCCTCAGATCAGAATTAGCATCTGTATTGAATACATCTTGTAAAGTTACTGTTACACTGAAAATCAGGCAGAATGCTATGACCAACTGTGCTGTTTGTCAGCACGCTGATACCATTTAGCTAATTCCCAAACAAGCTACTAGTGATACTGTTCGGTCTTGGCCAACACATAACAGTCCTGCACAACTGTCTCTTCTTAATGGGGCGCAGGCAAGTCACCGTTATTAAACACTTACATTTTGAAGTGTTGTTTAATGTTCTGATGATACAACAGTAAGGCTTTACTGAAATGTTCCATGTAGACGCTGTACTTACCTAACAAATGTGCAGTCCTGTTAATTTTGCCACCTAGTAAACACACACCAACAGAGGGTTTTAACCAGCAACTTGAAATTTGCTGTTGTTATAGCTGTGCTATAAACATGCAAACATAGCATTTTTTTCTTTTTTCTCCTATATACTGAAACAGCGCCTTACCAACAATCATCTCTTTGTTTTATAGATGCACTGTAAGACCATACTATAGCGTATTATGCCCAGTATATATATTAACTGCTTGAGTGTTGTACAAGCAATGTTTGACTTGATACTTGATCTTACTGTAAAACTGTACTAAGGTGTTTTGAAGCTTAATTGCAGTGTCTTTAGTACCCACTTCTGCTTAGCTGTTTTCACTGTGTTGTGTGAATGCTTCTGTTCCCAATAGAGTCTGGGTTTCCCTGAATGTTGTATACATTATTTTATGTGCCACAGTCATAGATATTGCATTTACAGCCACAAATGTGTCAATTAATGTCATGTTGTTACTGAATGCATAGCTGTATACATTATTTTATGTGCCACAGTCATAGATATTGCATTTTACAGCCACAAATGTTAGTGATTGCTGTGTTGTTACTCCATGCATAGTTCAGCAAAGGTAATTCCCATGCATATTGACTGTCCTATATTCCAAACTTTCTAACCTACACCACTAAACTCACCCCGCTGACTACTCTGAATCTACCTCACTCACATGCACATTCTCAGCCACTGCCTCTTCCATCTCCTCCATCTTGCCTTACTGCACGCACTTCTCTAAATACATACAAGCACCTCTCTCCCATCATTCTGCACTTTTCCTAATTCTATATGCCCCACCAGTTGATAGTAATTACCTCTCCCTTCTCTCATTCCAGCTTGCAAGGTTCTAATTAAAAGTCCCTCTCATCCAGGAAACCATCAAAAGTACTTCAGTGTGCTAACACCTTCTGCCCAGGACCAAGGATTTACTGCTTCCCAAGACTGAAAATACATAAAAACAAAACAACAGACAGAAAACTGTCTCACCACAAGTGCATGTAAGCTCTAGTGGTCTCTATACAATTGTAAAATCATATAGTGTATGTAACCTCTATTAGAGCACTCCCTGATAGCATGCACACTTCAAAGAGATTCCCCATCTCCCTCTTTTCTCTGCCTGTACCACCAACAGTCCACCAGTAGGTGGTAGCAGAACCTCTTTAATCCCCCTACCAGTAAGCCATCCCCACCAGTACAAACCCCCACTGCTCGGCTGCTTCTTTCTGATTCAAAATGGATCAGGCAGCCTCGCTTAGTAATCTCACAGCCCAACATACAAGCCATTAGCCTGTGCCATCCAAAAACTGTTGCTTCAAATGCTGTAACAGACTGCTAGTCTCTGGTTTCTCCTAAAAAAACTAAACTACAACTGAAAGCAGTCAAATAAATAATATAAGAATAAGTAACCAAGTAATATGTTATCACAGTTTTTCACTCACCTCTGCTTGAGCTCCAACTCACTCCATTCACCCTGTGGGCTCACTCCTCTCCCCTACCCTACCCACAATTCCCACACAACCCACTGCCTGTACATTTATACCTCACACAACTCCTCCCACCTTCCCCATCTCTAAATCAACACTTCACCAAACCCACCACACTCATTTCTCTCTTATACTCCTCACCCAACCCAAACAGTCTCCTCCCTCATCACATCTACTACACATTACTGTACTACTAACCTCTCTCATTCCCCTTACTTATCTCACACAACTCCCTAAACCCAATTATAACTCACCTTCACACTCCACAACTACAGGCCAACATACTGACTTACCACCTTTCATCAATATAACACACAAACTCTTTCTGTTACTACCCAGCCCTCCTATTTACCTACAAAGTCCTACCTATCCCACCATCACATAACACATTCCCTCAACCAAACCTCAAAAATTCCTACCATTTCCATAGCTCTAATACTCCATTTACACAAAACTTACTTAAACTCATCCTCCACCAAATCTCCCTTTCGCTCTCATTCATCACAACCGCAGTCCCACTTCCACCACACCAACCTCCAACTCACCTCCCACACAACATCAAACTCCCAAATCTATCCTCCATACCACATTCAATGCCCAACACCTCATAAATAAAATCCCCAACTTCCATGCCTGGCTTTCCCACAACCACCCTGACATAACATCCATCTCAGAAACCTAGCTTAAACCTTCTAATAAGGACAATGAAATTCTTCCACCAGGCTACCAAATGATTCACAGTGACAGACTTAACAAAAAAGGGGGAGGAGTAGCTGTTATCTACCCATCCTACTATACCATCACCCCAAACACCAACCAAACCCCAAACTTTGCCAATGCTGAATTAACTATAGCTCTACTAAAAATAATCAATTGTAGATACTCCACCAAAGGCTGCCTGCTCAAAAAAATTACAAAGGAAAGAAGAAAAAAGCAGGTACTGGCCACCACACTGAACAGCTTCAAAACTTTTATTTAAAACATAATTAAAAACACAGGAATGAGTGTTTTCGTGACCAAGCCCTTCTTCAGATACAAAACTCAAATGAAACTGTAGTTTTTATATAGTTTTATATAGTTCTTCAGTTAACATTCAGTACCACACCCTCCTTTTCTTTAGTGCAGGTCTTAAAGGTATAACCCCATTTAAACCTGGGGTTTTGTATGCTGCTAGCTCAATGATCCATTTAGTTCCATTCAACTCTGTCTCATTAATCAAGTCCCCTCCCCTTTTGTTTTTATTTACACATCGTATAACCATAAACTTAAAGGACCACTATGGGCAAATGTTGAAAAAACATATATTTTTTATCTAGTCATGAATTTCTGCACCTCTCAAAGCTGTGTGCCACAAAATAAGTATTCATTCCTAATAGTATTTATTTTTTTATCCTAATTTGCCTTCATGGGGGCAGACATCCTGATGAGAGATCTGTCTCAAAATGTAGTATGACAGCCCTGATTGTGAGAAAAAGTTTTGTTGTCAAATTAGACTTCCATTCACTTAACATGGAAAACCTGAAAAATACTGCCAAGTTTAAGTGTGTCTAGATCATGCGTCACTGAATGGTCTGCACTCAGTTTTACAAATGTTGTTCCTAGTAATGTACTACACATTCTCTGAAAAAAATCTTGCAAAAGTGTCAACAAATTACTGAGATAAAAGACTTTTTACACAGAGCAGTTTTGTTAGTTGCATTTCCTGACCAAGTCTCTCCTCCCATCTACCCTCCTTCAACGAGCCAGAATCTCATATTTCCAGCTTGGGTAGGTTCAGCTATTTAGTCAAATTTGCATGACAATAGACATCAAAGAAATTACAGCCAGGTGTGTCACTAAAACTCTCCCTTCATATGTTTTACTCATGACTTTTGGCTAGCACTTTCTCAGGAATAAGGAGTTAAAAAAAGAAAAGACAAATATCAATCCACAGATTAGTCCAATATATATATATTTTTAAAATATGCACATTAATATATTTACTTTGGATTGCTTTATGGCTGTTCACATGGTTATGTTTACTTAATAAATCTGTCATAGCATAACAGAACTATCTTATGTAATGCCAAGATGAAAATTAAAATAACTGTGTTAAGTGTTTGAGGTCATTCACCACTGTGGTGTTGTTGACAATCTTCACTAGTGCCATGTGTGGTGCCCCTCCAACTTCCAACCACTGTCCGCTTTCTTGGTCTGGCAGTAAAATATCATGCTTACAGGCATGGAATTGATCTCGGCATTCCAAGTTGTGGTATCTGTTATGTGATGGATGAGAGAGTTCCATTTTTCAAGCAGTAGCTGTGCATCACCATCACAGGTTTCCAAACACCACCACAAGTGGTTTGAAATACTGTGGTACAATGGCTTTAGCTGCTCCATGTCCTTTTTTGGCCACTGATACAATCTTTTCTGTAATAATTTTTGAAACACGCCACAGATCAAACTGATGGTCAGTCACAGAGAACTGTGTCCTCATAGCATTTGCAATACCTTGATGCCTGTCTGTTGCTACAACAGTAATGTTGATGTTAAGTCTTCTCAGGTTTCACATACAATTTAGGAATGCTTTCCATTACAATGCTATTGAAGAAGTTCCATTGCCAATTTGCTCTACAGAGAAATCCTGGAGATATCCTGAGTCCATATCAATCAAACTGTAACAGCAATACTTTGCTGAATACCCAGGACTGTCACACTGACCATCCCCTGATAATCTTAGTGCTTTTCCTTGAGTTTCTGCCAGTAGCTGCTGCTGATGTGTATTCTAACTATGCTGAACAACTAGAAACACTTATTCACACTGCATGTCGTAATAGGTGGGATGGCCAATGAACTCCAGACCCACATATGCACGAAAACATGCTATATGTGCATATGTGCTTCCACTAAATAGTACAGCTGCAGTGTTTAGAAGATTTCCTACAGGTACTTGACCCAACACTGATTGGCTTTAGCAGCTTACAATTTCATGTTTATAGATATATACATATATATATATATATATATATATATATATATATATACATATATACATATATATATATATATATATATATATATATATACATATCTTTTTCCAAATGTCTTGCTATAATACTTTGAGCGATACAGGAATGCAGTGTAAACGTTATGCTAATTTCTCAACTTGAAAAATGGAGCCACTGAGTGGTTTTATATTATAGTTCAGGATTGAGTCTTGGCAGGACAAAGTTCTCCCTAGCATTTGACACTTATCCATGGTTAAAAGTGATTGAGTATGACCCCTGTATATAAATCTTAGTAATACTTTTCGAGTGCCGTCACAGTTTTTAAGGACCATCTAATACTAACTAATCTGTGATTACCTGCATTCTAACTCCCAAACGATTCTCTCTCTCTCTCAGTACCTTCATGTACTGAAGGTAGAATCACAAGTGTTGTTTGACAGTAGGTCAGTTGTCAAAGTACCATTCTTGCAAGGTTTTATTTTTTACTTTTAAGTTCAAGAACTACATATAGTCATTTCAATACTCCCAGTTAGCTCTTTTCTGTTTCCCTTACTAAGCCTAAGATACCTTTCACATCTTGGTCCTTTTTTTCCATCACCCAACATGGCCATGTGTCAGATGAACTCTTTCAATTTAACTGAATTAAATACTTATTACTGTATAATTCCTGTTTTTAAGGATCCTTTTAAAGATTACTAGCAAGCAACCCAATTAGAAGTTTCTTTGTTGCAAGTTCCCCCTCCCCCCATTGTTTATAATCATCAAGTCAGTGAACCAGTCTCAAAAGCATTGCTAATAGCTCAAAGTAGTATAAAAATCATCATTAGTCAGTATGTCTTTATTCATTTAGTAGTCAAGGAATAGATCAAAGGGGATAATCAGAACCCATAGATATGCCTCTAAGGCCATCACCAACTAGAAAGACCACTTGGCTGTTGTAACCCTGCAAGTCTTCTCAAGTTTGCAGAATGTTTGCAAGCTGAGTAAGCGTAAGTATGTAGTAAAAAACTATGAACGCCACAGACATGCAGGTAACTGGTGAAAAAACTTCTTCTTTATTGCACTCTGGTACCTCGGCCTTCGCCTTCTCAAGGAATACATTTAATTTGTGTTTCACCACACCTTATGAATCATTAGCTTAAAGTTTTAAAGCCAATCAAAATGCTCATCATACACTTAGATAATTAAACACTTAAACACCTAAACAGACCATCACTCAACCAACCAATTGGTGCGTATTGAAATTATTTAAAATATACAAAAAATATACAAAATATGCAAAAAATTTCAAACTCAAATTCAAGGATATATTTGTTATGGTAGTCAGGAAAAGCTGTCTCAATTCGCAGATGATGATATTTTATACATAAAACCAGAAAGGGACATTACAGTGTTGTGGAACATTTTAAGACAGTTTCAAATCTTCTCAGGATACAAACTTAATGAAGCTAAAATGAAGGCAGTAGCGGTAAATTATGTATCCACACACAAATTGGTCCAACAATATCCATATTTATGGAGACATGATAAAATGAAGTCTTTAGGAGTATGGATTAGAAATTACTCTGCAGTGGCAGCTAAGGATATGTGGGAAGAGACTAAACAGAAGACAATACAAACATTGAGAAACTGGAAGTTTTGTTAGATGGATACTAAGATACAAGCCATTAAAATGTTTTAGTGCCTTTAGTCTTGTATACAGGTCGGGCATACTTTTATTATCCGGAGGAGTAGCTGTGGATAGCAATTAAAAAAGAGTTGAAGGATTTGATCTGGGAAGGGAAGACAGCAAGTGTCAAGTGGGATAAGCTGATTTTACCAAAAGAACAAGGTGGACTAGGATTATCTAATTTGAGGGGGTATTTTAGAGCAACACAATTAAGGCTCATATGCATAGCACAGGCATAAAACTATAATTCAAGGTGGAAAGGGATGATGATGCAGGCAGGAAGCTCAAGAAATAAGGAGAGATTGGGATTTTGGATGCAGACTCTTAAGGAGAACAACCAAAATCATACAGAGTATTATATTCATAAAATAGCAGGAAGTATTCCAAGAACCAAACCAGTACGAGAATGGAGAAAAGAGATTTTGCCGATGGTCAGAAATACAAATAATAGGCAAGAGGGGGCTGGAATTTATTGGTGAAAATTGGCAAAGGAACCAAGGTATTAGGAGCAAATAACTAGAAAGGGAAAGGTAATAGAATGGGAAGAGGCAAAACATTTATTTGGACTGCAGGTTAGAAATTTCCTACATAATCAAGGATTGATATCACAGTACAAGCAAAGGGAAATAAATAGGGGGCTCCTAAATGAAAGACCAGCACTGGTAGAGTTTTTAATAGAATGTAGAACAGAAGTTACCATTAAAAAAGGAATAATTCGCAAAGCATATAAAATACTGCATGATAACTACAAGAATCAATCAGAGGAGCATAGAAAGGATTGGGAAGAGAGATTGGATAAGCAATTCACAGAGAGACAATGGGGGTGTATGTGTATATCTCCCAAATATGCAAGAAAGGCTAGAAGAGGTAGGATCTTTACCTGGAAATATTTACATAGGTATTTTACACCCCAGGTAGACTCCAAAGAATTTTTCCTCAGATTAATAGCAAATGCTGGAGGTGTAATGGGCAAGAAAGAGGTAGCTGGGAACATATTTTTTGGAGGTATGATATGCTGGCAGACTTTTGTGATTCCAAGTGGGCCGCTCTGTTGGAGTTGCTGGGTGGGTGGATTGGAATGACTGGGGGGATGATTTTTTTGAGTTGTGCTACAGAATCAGAATTGCCTAGACATAGTAAAGCCTTGAGGAGTCTAATTATGGTGGCTACCAAAAAAGCAATTACTAGAAAATGGAAATCAAAGTCTAGACCAACTTTACTAGAAGTAGTGAATATAGTAACAGAGATAATACAATTGGAATTTGGATCTTTAGAAAAGGGAAGGAGCAAATTACATACCAAAAAATGGGAATTGTGGGAAAAGTATATGCAGAGCAGGAACAAGGTTTAAGCAGCAGGATTTGAATGAGCTATATAATGCTTAACTGACAATGACTAGAAGGTTTATAGGTGATTTATGTTTACAACTACAGTTGCTTCAATGGTGTCTGTGATGTAAACTGTTTGCAACTAAAGTGATATAATTTTGTATGTTTTTCATTTATATAAATGTAAGATTGCCTTTGTCATATGTGAAAATTTAATAAAGATGTTGGACAAAAAAAAAAAAAAGAAAAAAAACAATAGTTATTGAAACTGTAAAAGCTTAGTTAGGGCTTCTTGCAGCTATGCTACAGAGGTTTCTGGTGTTCTACAGACCCTTGCTATTGTGAATCACGAGGAACCTCAAAGCATATCTACCTATAAATTCAGTTATGTGAGACCACGTTTGAAAGACACGGTTTATGGATATCACTATCACTCTATCATTTTTTAAACCTTCAAGTGAGGAATTTTAATATTCTGTTAAGATGAACTGAACTAGCTTAAAATGTTCCTTGCTGAACAAATACATCTCTTACAGGCATTCAGTCTGGGGAATGAGTTTTCTCTATGGATTGGCAAATACTATTAACACATATTTATGTCCCAGATAGTATTCATATAACTGAATGTTATTAAGGCAAACGTATTTTTCTCTTGAAACAAAATTCAGCATTTAAAGATGTCTCTAAAAGGGGCGTTAGAAACCCCAAATTTTTGTGGAGCCATTCTGAAAAACACTTAATAAAATCAAGAAAATAATTGTTTTTCATCAGCCTATCCAGCCTCCACAACTGTTCTGAATAAAATATTAATAATCAGAAAACAGGCAAACACTTTAAACAACCTGCTATAAATTATTACAAATGTTTTCAAGATACATTTAATAAACCGATTGCTGCATTGTACAAGAATTAAAGAGGTATGCAACATGCAAGAGTCTTGTCTGTATTAAATCTTTTGGAATCACATTCCTTATGCACACCCATCAGCGGATTCCTGAATCTAAGGGATGCTATTATTATAAAAGCTCCTCCCCAAAAGGTGTTCTCAATAGATAGTTATTCAGTGCAATTAATCAACATATATGAAGTCCTCTGCAACTAATCAGGAGCAAAAGAACATATAAAAAATAACCAAAATACATTGTCTATAGCTGGCTGTATGGCTCGCATCTCAAAAAGATTAGCTTTTGTGTAGATGCATTCACGCATACAATATATCCCATCTGTGACTCGGTTACTGACATTAATGTAGCCCATTTCTCCACAGTCACTAAAGCATCTGATGCATAGGATCTTAGGATCATAGCAGGTTACTAGGCTAATGGTCCTCAGGCCCTTATAAGCCTAGCCAAGAGTTTATACCCAAAAGAAACCTCAGTGAGCACCTGTTGCTCCTGTCAGTGAGTGACATGGGTGGAACCCCGGGGACGAATTTGTGGTTTCCCATCCACTCATCATGGTTGCACCTGAAGAGAGTCAGCGAGGTGCTCTGTTTAACTTGTATGGGAAGTCTATTCCAGAGACGGGGCAGCCTCTAGGAGACAACCTTATCTCCAGCAGGTTTTGTTAATGTCACATATTAGGTTCAGCCCTTTTGAGCGAGTAGTGCATGAGGAGTTAGACTTATGAATATGGAGCATCTCTAGTAGGGCCAAGATTGCCTTGTAGACAAGACACAGATCACCCCTGAGCAATCTGTATGACACCAGTAGAATGATAGTGATTTGAGACTGTCTGCATAGGACCGGTGTTGGAGGCCATGGATTCTCTTTGTGAGGTAATTCAGTAGCCTTTCCAGTTGGTGCAGATGTTTGGAGAGGTACACCCCAAATGGGGCGTTATACTCAATTATTGGTCTGATGAGGGAGGAGTATAGAGACATAATCCTTTTTTCTGGATGCAATCCCTTTACTTATGAGATTAACCAAGTAAAAGTCTTTTCTGACCACTGCTGCTACATGATGGTTGAATGTGAGGTTGTTATCAACCTGAGTGCCCAGGTTTCTCACCACCGGTTGTGTGGTTAGGGGGCTGCTGTTGATGTGGTAATCAGCAGGGGTCGTGTTTTTGCTGAACGGTATGATACATTTTTTTTGCATTCAGCTTGAGGTCATGACTTTGGCACCATTCATTAGTTGATGTGAGACCCCCCTTGCAGTATGTTAACATCATTTGGGGAGTCAATAACAGCACCCAACTTACAGTCATCGGCAAATGTGGTCAGCCTCATGCCTTTTGTCTTTGCCTGTACCTCCAAGAAATAGACAACTTCCCTGCTAGACAAACAGTAGGGGTTCCAAGACAGATCTCTGGGAACCTCCACTAGTGACAGGTCTGCTACTGGAGATGGAAGTGCCTATTTTGACTTTGAGGGTCTTGTTGGTGAGCCAGTTGGCCACCCACCTGATGAGATAGGGATTTATGCCAAGTTGTGTTTGCTTTTCAATGATGCTCGAATGGGGGATTGTATCAAAGGCCTTGGCCACGTCAAAGTAAGATGTAAGTACTGACTTTCCCTCATCCAGGGCCTTGGTGACAGTCACAAAGAAGTTGAGCAGGTTCAACAGGCAAGATCTGCCCTTGATGAATCCAAACTGGATGGGGTCAATTGCTTGGAGATTGCCTATGTCCTTGTTTATAAGATCCGTACTAATACACTCCATGGCTTTACAGATCAGACTTGTCAAGCTAATGAGGCGATAGTGTCCAGATAAGCAGAGGCACCACCTTTGTGCAAGGGGATGATAATGGTGGTTCTCCACTCTGCTGGAATGAAGCCAGTACTTAGGTTGTGGTTTAATAGGATGCTGAATGGCAAAGTATGTTCTTGCTGGAGATGGTACAGAATACATCCTGGGATACTATCAGGTCCCATGGAAGCTGTGTTTTTTGCCTTGGATAGGGCCTGCAGCACTTGATCTACAGATATGTTAGGTGGGGGGCAAGTATTGGGGATGTCAAAAGGGCCTTGGGGGGGACAGGGGGTGAAGTTTGTGCTGAACCTATCTGTTAGCAGGTTGGCTACATCAACGGGATCAGTGTATGTGATACTGTTAAGTGCTAATTTGGAACAAACCTGGGCTTTACCATTGAGGTTCCTGACGTAACTGAAGAAGACTTTATGGTTTCCCTTTGTTATGGAGGCTAGTTTTGATTCATAATTGGCCTTGGACGTTTTCTGTAGTGATCTAATTTGCTTGTTGAGGCTAAGGAGGGAGATTTTCCAATTTGGAATTTGTTCCCTTTTATCATTGGACAACAGTTTTTTTTTTTTTTCCTTTTGTTGTAAAGCCTGTTGATAGAGGAGATCCAGCATACAGGTTTGTGTTTCCCTTAGGAGCAGGTTTTAATTCTATTGGGTATGGCTGAGTCTATGCAGTTGTACAGGTGCTTGCAAACTGCATTGGTGTAGTGTGCAGCATAGTTGTTTGCATCCTCTGGGGGGGGGTGAAGCTACAGATACCCTGCCTTAGGAGGTTGTAGTCAGCTTTTGAGAGGTTTTTTAGCTTGATTTCAGCTGGGGGGGGTTGGGTGGGATAGAAACTTCAAATGAGACAGTCCAATGATCTGATTTAATCAATGGACATACTATGGGAGTGATGCAACGGTCACCCATGTTGGTGTCAACCAAGTCCAGAATGTTATCTCCCCTTGTGGGGGATGAGACGAGCTGGTCTAGTGCATTAGAACTGATGAAGTCAAGGAATCATTGCGACAGTAGGTTAGTGCAAGAATAGCTCACCCGGTCTATGGTGGGTAGTTAAAGTCACCAAGGATCAGGGTGTTAGGGGATACCTTGATGGAGTCTAGTAGATCCAAGTAAGAGGAGTGGGTGTCCTGGGTCATGGAGGGGGGGGTCTATAACTAGCTATAAATTGGATGGGTGTCTTGCCAACTGTCAATTGTGCCTGGAGTAGTTTCAATGCATCATGCTGGCAAACCAATCTGGTGGTGTGCCTGTCATTGATGAAGATAGAGACTCAACCACCCTTAGTCTTCCCGACCTCATTTTGGGGACGGAATATGTGGAATTAGGTATAGCCTAGTAAGGCCGGGGTACTCTCAGCAGTCCTGAGCCAAGTTTCTGTGACTGCACAGATATCAGCATCTTCCAGGGCAAGGAGGGCTTCCAGTGAGTCCATTTTCAGGTTTAGGCTCCTAGCGTTAGCCAGTATGACCTTCAATTTGCTTTTTGACAGATCTTTTATGTTGGATGGTTTGTCTTTGGGGCACTGCTAAAAAAGGGCACAATGGGGATGTGAGAGCCTTGGCCAGGTTCAGGAAACTCAGTGGTGACAGGTGAAAGCCATCTCTAGCAAGGCATCAAGGCCTGTCAACCATGTCATCACAGGCAGACAGATACTGGATCCCCTTAGAATGACACCAGAAACTAAACTAATTGTTGGTCAAGTATTTTTTGCTGGTATTGTGGTATAATTCTTGGTGACGGTAGGATGCTGCATATGGCTAGGGTCATACGTGCCTGTAACACATGCTCTGAGAGTTCAATTTATGTCTGTCTTCATATAGTCCAGGGAGGGAGGTATGTCCTAAGTCATTCATACATTAATCCTGCCAAGCCAGCCCAGAATAATTTAGTAAACAACATCACAGCAGTTAGTCATGTTTCACCCATAGAATACTCAGGACAGCAATTACAGCTACTTTGCCTGTGTTCACTTCTCAGATGCTGTGACTGTCGTTACCTCAAAATACTGATTATTACTTCTAACCATTATGTAACCAGGTAGCAAACTACTGGCTAAGGAAGTAATCACACATTACAATTCCTCTCACTTTGCAGAGGATGAAAATAGTGCAAAGGTTCTTGAAAATGAAATACATATGGTGAAAAAAAAGATACACACCTAAATGGAATAAAAGTACTTATGTAATAACATATACCTCCTCCTACTTGCAATATTATTGTGGGATACTAATCACATTTTTTTTTATCAAAGTGACAACATATTCCAAAAAAACTCCAATCCATGAACTAGAAGTAATACATTACATTTCATTATATTTGATACTGCATACAGATATTATATTTGCATACCCATATGTCTGATACCATTAGTAGTAGACAGTATGACAATAGAATTTACCATGTATAGCTTGAAAACAGCCTCAGTATACATTACAGGACATAATATTTGAATCTCAGTAAATGTCTGATGCAAAACTAAGGGTAAGCCTAGCATACTTTAGGTGCACACTATGAGTCTTCTTTGTCTTTTTTTGTTTTTCTTTTGTAAACTGATTAAAGCCCAATAGTTAAAAGTTTCATTTTCAGGGTTTCTACAAAGTAAAGTGAGTAATTTCACCAGGAATGACACACATTATTCTCTAACGTACAATACAGTGTTACTGGAAGCAGAAGTCATTCAGGCTATGATGCATTCAATATTCAGTTAGAACTAAACTAAAAAGTGTCACTAATTATCAGAAGTACTGCTAACAGGGTTGACAGATTTCCAGCCCCCCAGGTAGGGACAGAAAAAAAAAAAAGAAGGTCTCTCACAGCAAGTGAAGACCAAAAAAAAAAAAGCAAAAAAAAAAAGGTCTTTAATGCGGAATGCTTCTCGTGTTTAATGCATTGCAAGTGAAGACCCCAAAAAAATAAATAAATAAAAAAGGTCTTTAATGCGGAAAAGAACAGTAGCTCAGTAGCTCTGCACTAAACATGGAGCTTCTCATGTTTAATGCATTGCAGATGTCCTTCAAGAATGCAACTGCAGTCCTGACATATGGGTTGTCCTGCCTCAGGCAGCCCTTCGGTCGGCCGGATTCCAAAGTCTTGGTCCGGCGTCGGCTGATGTCGCCTCTTCCCCAACGTCAGAGCGGCTGGGGTATAAAAGCGTCAGCCTGCGCCATCTTCTTCAGTCTTTCTTGCCACATGGTGCCCGAAGCAGAAGCAGTTCGCAAGTGCCAGTCGGCCAGCTCCTGTGTTTTCAGTTACCGAAGTCATCAAAAAGCTAAGTACCCCATTGGGGGACCTTTTCTTGCCTCAGCCGATGTCAGATAAAACTGCAAAAGTTAATAATTGTTTGTCTTGTGGTAAACAAATACCTCATAAGGATTTCCATTCTTACTGCCTTCCCTGCCTCGGCACAGACCACGATGTCTCTGCCTGTGCTGCTTGTGCTTCCTTCAATAAGCGCACACTTAGGCGCCGGGCGGAGTTTGTAGAAGACTTTTTTGGGGAAACTTACTGCTATAACATGCCGTCGGAGCTTCCGACAACACATGTTTCCAAAAAACGGAAGGACCGGGACCTACACTCGTGGCCCACGACTTCTACCGACACCACGCTAAAGCCTACCGCAAGTGCCTCGGTCTCTTCGGAGGTGGTAACACAACCGCTCCAGGCCGATGACACCACATTACCGGTGACTTAGGTCCCGGAGGCTAGCTCGGTGCCGGTTATTGATTTTCCTCCAGAAACCAAAGCCCAAGATTTGCCTGATACCATTCCGGTGGACAAAGTTACTCCAGCACGTGGGGCAGCTAGACCTCCTGTGTCTATGTCCATCAAGGCCTACACACGTGCTAAGGCTGCCAGCCAGGCTAAGTCTCACCCTCCAAAATCTTTTTCACAAGGTTCCACTTCTGATAAACAGATCATGACTTTAGCTGCAGATCTTATTTCTTTAATTAGGGGCTCTCAGGCTCATCCAGATAGAGGTTCTCAGCTGCCTTCTGACAAAAGGCCTAGGGTTGAGCAGGTAGACACCCTTTCCTCAGATGAGGCCTCTGGTGAGGCAGGCCATTCAGATTCCCAGGAAGAAGCCTTCCTGGCCTACGAGGATTCTGATGCTGAAGAATCCATTCCCTCTGCCTCTCTTCCTGAGGATATTTCTTTTGGGGAAACTCTCCATTCCATGAGAGAGCATTTTCAGTGGCAGGGCCAGGACTTCTCTGACTCCAGGAAAAGGCTACAGACCTTCCTGAAGCTGCCCCAGCACAGGCCTTTAGCTATACCTCCTGTGTTAGATGTTTTGGATGATGTGTACACAGACTCCAGTGCTTCCCCTGATTCTCTCCCTCCTGCCCCTGTCAAGCCAGACAGATACTACAGGGTCCCTGATACACTTAAACATCTTTTCAAGGCCCACTCTGCTGATCTAGAAACTATTTCTCAGGGGCCCAAAGGAGTGGTCACTTCCATGGCTAAGAATCCTTTGCCCGCAGACAGGGAATCTAGGTCCTTGGAGAGGTGGGGTAAGAAAGTTTATACCTCATCCACCCTTGCCATGAGAGCACTTAACTGTCAATTTCATATGTTTCAGTATCAGGAATTCATGTTAGATGAATTACAGAAAAAGTTAGCCTCTCCTGAGCCTTTAGATAGAAAGGCTTTGCAGGATTTGGTTCATAATACTCAGCAGGTTAGCAATCATTTTCTTCAGTGTGGTTATGATGCATTGGAAGCTTCATGTAGAGCAGCTATGACAGGGGCTGTCATACGTAGACATGCTTGGTTGAAGGAACAGACTTTGCCAGATCATGTTAAAGTAAAGCTACTAGATGCTCCTCTGGAAAAACACAAGCTATTTGGTGCTAATGCACAGGGTGTTTTGAAATCAATTGAGGAAAAGGCTAAATCAGTACAAACAGTCAAAGATTTCCTCCAGGTTCAGCCACCAAGGTTCAGCAGGAATTGGCCGTTGAAGAATTGGTCCTTTCCAGACACTGACAAGTTCCAAAGGGGAAAAAACAGGCGTGCACGAGGTAGAGGGCAATACCGAGGCTCCTACAGGGGCCGCCAATGGCAACCAACAAATCAGAGAAGTGGAGCAGGGACTTCCACTGCTCCACAAGGACAAATGCAATGACTTTACTTTGACAGCGCCGACCAAGGCTCAAAGAGAAGCACCTTTAGGCGGAAAGTTATCTCTATTTTCAAAAAAATTAGCATATCATTACAAGGGACAAATGGATTTTGGACATAATAGACAAAGGTTACAGGTTCCACTTCCATACATTACCAACAAGACAAGGCATGCCAAACCTGCCACAAAATCAGAGGGCAGAGGCTCTCATACAAGTTTCAAAGCTGCTACATATCAAAGCAATAGAAAAGGTTCCTCCTCAGGAACAAGGCCAGGGATTCTACTCAAGACTGTTCCTTGTTCCAAGAAAAGAAAAACAATGGAGACCTATACTGGATTTGTCCGCTCTAAACACTTTTCTCATTGTGCCAAAATTCAAAATGCTGACGTTACAGCAACTTCTTCCCATGCTGGGCAAGGGGTCTTGGCTGGTTACTCTGGACCTCAAGGAGGCATACCTGCATGTCCCAATCAGACAAAGCTGCAGAAGATACCTCAGATTTCTTGCAGGGTCAGAGCATTATCAATTCTCAGCATTGCCTTTTGGCTCATCTACTGCGCCCAGAGTATTCACGAAATGCCTGGCATCAGTAATTGCACATTGCAGACTTCAGGGGATACAAATATACCCTTACCTGGACGACTGCCTTATACAAGCGGACAGCAAACAAGCCTTGATAAAAAACTTGGACTATGTCATTCACTTACTACAGGCTTTGGGATACACAGTCAACATTCAAAAATCAAGACTACTGCCATCCCAACAAATAATTTTCCTAGGAGCCAAACTGGGCACAAACTCACAGATGGCTTTCCTCACAGAAGAAAAACAAGAACAATTACCAGATTACTTCAAAAATCTAGCAAAGCAGACCCAGATGACGGCAAGGAAAATCCTGCAGGCCCTGGGTTTCATGGCATCTTGCATTCTTCTGATTCCACTGGCAAGGCTACACATGAGAAAACTACAATGGTATCTAAAATGTTTATGGTCTCAACACAGCCACAACCTAGAAGAAATTATTCCACTCATTCCGTGTCTTCAAAAGGAATTTCTGTGGTGGGCACAAGCAAGCCAACTAAACAAAGGTATGTCTTTCAGCAAGCCTCAAGCAAGCCAAACCATAACAACAGACGCCTCAGACCTTAGATGGGGGGCGCACATGGCGGGCAGATGCATTCAAGAGCAATGGGCACCCAAAGAATTGCATCTCCACATCAATCAAAAGGAAATGTTGGCAGTGATTCACGCAATCGAGGCCTTGGAAAAAGTTCTTCATCAAGGCCATCTACTAATAAGGACAGACAATACCACAGTTATTTGGTACATAAACAAGCAGGGAGGCACCCATTCTTACACTCTCTGCAGACTGACAATGACTCTTTGGGAAAAATCTCTGAAACTGAACATAGAGCTGCAATCCCAGTTTGTTCCAGGCAAGGACAATGTTCTGGCGGACAGTCTAAGCAGAAACATTATGGACCCTCACGAATGAATGTTGCATCCAGACATTTTTTCACAAATAACTCATGCATGGGGAAGGCCACACATAGATCTTTTTGCCTCACACCACAATCATCATCTGAAGAAGTTCTGCTCAAGGACACACCATCCTCAAGCATGGAGAGTGGATGTTCTCTCCTTCAGCTGGAATTCTCTAACAATCTATGCATTCCCCCCACTACCTTTAATGACCAAGGTGTTACTGAAGATCAAAACAGAACAACCGAAAGGCATTTTGATAGCTCCAGACTGGCCAAGACAACACTGGTATCCATTACTAAGGAGCATAACTCGCACCAAGCCGTGGCCCCTGCCTCAATGGCCACTGCTTCTAACTCAGCACAATTACAAGACCGTTCATCCCAACCTACAAACATTGCAGCTGACAGCTTGGAGGGTTCCATGACTTCTCCTCATGCCTCTCTCTCCAAGAGGGTACAAGAAATCTTACTGGAAGCCCGCAGACCTTCCACTAGAAGGACTTATTCAGCAAAATGGAAGAGATTTAGCATCTGGAATGCCAAAAAAGGTCAAGATCCATCAGCAATGAGCATCCCACAGATACTAGAATATTTGGCAGAAATGCTCCACAAGGGCCTTTCCTACTCTTCCATAAAAATACACACTTCAGCTGTTCCAAGATGGTGGGCATTTGAGTGGTACCCTCTCCCTATGGCTCCAGTATCTACCTTTGGATCGCACTGCTTAATCTGAGCAAATACAGGCAGATTACATGCTTCTGGCTAGCTTACCTTTCTCAGATCTCTGTGAACCTAATTCAGCTTAATAAACCTGTATTTAACTATAAACAAGGGCTCTTATCAAGGTTTTGCTGTGCGCTATCGCTCCTGCACGTGGATCGTTAGAGGCCTGAACTCTAGCACTATCCATAGAGACAGCTCCTGGAACGAGAATTTTGTAATCAACAATGAATAGAATGGCTAAGGAGCTTGAAGGTATGGACGTTCAGACAGTTAAATCTAAATTGTCTTCCATCACCACTTCCCCTGAAAAGGACGTCAAAAGACTGAGATCATCCAAATCGGTACCGGACAATCCCAAAGAACCGTCTAAACAAAAATCTGAAAATACCCTAATAATGGAAGAGTTAAAGTGTGCCCTTACGCCTTTACAAGAGGCCATACAAGAATTATCAACCAAGTTTAACACATTTGACACAACCATACATAAAATAATCAACAAGCTAGACCTAGTGGATGAGAGATCCAAAGCAAATGAGTTTGAGATCCAGTCACTAAAAGACTCTCTCCAAATTAAAGATCAAGCAATTAGCGCTATCCAATCCAAACTTGTGGATTTGGAAGCGCGAAGCAGAAGAAATAACTTAATTATCAGAGGCTTAAATGAAAAGTATGAGCCTAGTCAACTGATAGATGTTGCCGCTCAGATTTTTACATATCTTTGCAAGGAAACAAGTACCGCTCATAAATTCAACATTGAACGAGCGCATAGAGCGCTCCGAAGGCAGCAATCATCATCCATGCCAAGACCTGTCTACGTGAAGTTGCTTAACTTTCAGGACGTACAAACTATCCTGACAGCTTTTAGGAAAGTCCAAAAACTTAACTGGAACAATCAGTTGCTTATTATTTCACAGGATCTTCCCTTGGAAATAAGAGAAATGCGTCGAAAGTTAGCTCCCTTCTGCGCTGATCTCATCCAGCGGAAAATTAAGTTTCAGATGAAGTTTCCTGCTACACTGTCTTTTATGCACCAGGAAATTAAACTCTCTATGTCATCTCCAAATGAAGCCAGAGATGTCTTTATTAAATACTTTAACTCAGACCCATCCAAATAAGCTCTAGGAACCCTGGTTATGTCTCTCCTCGCTGTCTGAGGACTCCTTTAGATGTGACACCCAATTGGCTTTAACTGATGCACATTCTAAAAGGAGAGTATCTAGCGTATCTGGCTACAAAGAATATGGTTGCCTTGTATCTTGGGGTTCTGTTTAAGTACGCTTTGTTAAAAGGGAAGATTCTGTTGAGAGATGCACTCTAACATATTCGCATTGAACTCTATCTCGATCTTCTCTCCCTCTTCTGCTCGTAAGTATGGGAATACGGTTGGCACCGTCAAGTTTGGAGGACTTGTTGCTTCATTTGACCCGGCACAATCCTTAATACTGGTAGTGCTCGGACCTCTTATGCTCTCATAAAAATCTGTTTATATGTCCACTGACATCAGGCTATCCCTATCAGTTCCTACAAATATGTTTGGGAGATAATAAGAATTATGTGACTTTTTAGCTCTCTTTGAGTGGTTTGCATAGAGTAGTTGCATTTACTTTGAAACCTGTTTTAAAATTGAAAGTTTATACTGTACTATTCTATTAGCATTAGAATACTTTATAGCTATACTGGATGCCAATAGGAGAATTCTAGGGATGCGATGTCCGTGCTTGGACTTGGTAGGAATTTGTTCGATTTTTGTAAATACGATATTTTCTCTATTTTATTACCTAGGGTTAAAATGTTTGTATATTATTCATTAATAGTTTTATCTAGGTTATCTTACTTATGCATTCTCTCAATTGCTATGGTAGGGTGGGTATGCACGAGTCTAGGATTGAGGGATGTATGTGCCATATGCCTTCTTGTTGCTACCTTAATTTTACGACTTATAAGGATTGATAGCAATCCTTTGCCACTTGTGTTTTTCTCAAACTTACACATTTATGTATTTAGTTCTGGACATCATGATATTTGGTTATTAGAACTAATATGTCTAATGTAATGAATAGTCTCTCAGTTTCATCGTGGAATGTTAGGGGACTCAATAACAGAGATAAGAAAAAACTGGTAATGAACCTATTACTTAAGACCAAGTCTGAGATATGTTTTATACAGGAGACTCACTTATTAAATAGCGAATGGGCTAATGAAACCAAGAAAACATGGATTAGGGATATTGTTTCCTCTGGCTCTGTCAGTAACTCCAAAGGGGTGGCAATAGTTATTAAACGAACCTTTCAACCTCAAATTATCTTGAAAGGGAATGACCAAGAGGGCAGATGGTGCTTCTTTACTTGTTCTCTACAGGCACTAGATCACCCAATTTTATTTCTTAATATTTATGGCCTGTGCTCAGAGCACTCAGACTTCATTATGACTGTCTATAATCTCCTTCTCAAATTCCCTAATCATAGATTTATAATTGGAGGTGATTGGAATATGGTTATTAACCCCCAAGTGGATCGGTCATCTAGAGCTAGATATGAGAACCCAGTAAACACTAAAGCCCTGACAGATTTGATCGAAGATTTTGATTTAATTGACCCGATCGCCTTCAGCTCTAACGTACCTGACTACAAACAAAATGACTTTACGTATTTTTCTAAATGCCATCAATCGTGGTCCCATATAGATTACTTCTTAATTTCAAACTACTTTCATAATAAGAAAATTAAATTCTCAACGGAGCCCCGCTTCCTTTCAGATAACTCAAGAATAGAATTGGAAATAAATTTAAACCATACCACAGTTCATAAAACTTCTATTTGGTCACTTAACTGTAACCTTCTGAAAGAACAATCTTTGAGTAATGACGTTAAAGCGATTATTACTGATCTTTTTGGTCTAAAACAGGATGAAACTATCCCCTTTGATATCAGATGGGCAGCGGCAAAAGCTGTACTCAGGGGTTTATATATTAAAAAAGCGAGTTTCCTTAAAAAATGCGTGCTAACAGGCTAGCCCAGCTATTACGAGATATTAATCATCTGGAAAGAAAGTTGAGTGACTACTACTCGGTAGATACGGAAAAAGAGTTGACTGCTAAGCAAAAAGAACTATTTGATTACCATCAGTATAATCTGTCCCTGTGGGAATTTAGATACATAGTGAAATTCTCAGAATATGTACAAACCCCTTCCAAAGCTCTTGCGAAGATAATTCTCAATACACCTAAGTCTCCTAGAATATCTTGCCTTCAGTATAATAATCAATCTTATAGGTCTGATGAATCCATTATTCAGCTATTACATCAAATATATGCTGAAATTTTTGCGAATAATAATTTGGTGACTACAAAGGGAGAGATGAAGGAATTCTTGGATGGGATTACCTTTCCAAAACTGACCGAATCACAAAAAGAATTACTCTCGGCTCAGCTAACTGAAAAAGAGATTCTTGAAGCTATTGATAGACTGCATGTAGGTAAAGCCCCCGGCCCACATGGTTTTCCATCGGAATTTTATAAATCACTTAAAGTTACCTTAGCCCCTATTTTAATTGGACTGTTTGAATCCTTTGCTACGAATGGCATTTGGGACTCATACATTAATGATTCCAAAACTATTCTGATTCCCAAAAACCTCTCTGATACTGCTAACCCTAATAACTATAGACCGATTTCACTTATGAATGTTGATATTAAAATTCTCTCCTCTATACTTGCTAATAGACTAAAAAAGGTAATGATAGATCTAGTCTCCCCAGAGCAAGCGGGGTTTATGAGAAATAGACACACGTGGGACAACACACTAATACTAGAATCATTTATAAAAATAACCAAACTGGATCGGAACCCCAGATATGCCCTGATATTGGATGCTTGTAATGCCTTTGATAGGGTCAATTGGGACTTCCTATTTATGGCTCTTTCGAAATTTGATCTCCCTACTGAATTCATCAAACTGATCAAAGTTTTCTACAAGGGCTCATATATATTCGAACCCCATTAAGTTAAATAATGGTACTAGGCAGGGTTGCCCCCTTTCTCCTTTGTTGTTTAACTTATACTTAGAGGTTTTCCTGCTTCTTGTTGTACAGAAATCCCATCATGCTATTCCTATGATATTTAAGTTGGATATTAGATTTACGGCCTTCGCGGATGATCTTAATTTGTACTTTATGTACCCCTCCAAAGATGCTATGAAATTACTAAACTCTGTAGATGCATTTGCTGCAGTCTCAGACTTTAGGATGAATACCAATAAATCCTATATTTTTCAGATTAATCCTGCAGCTCATAAACCTCATCTTTTTCCAGTGTTGCCTGTGCGTACCTGTCAAACTTTAGATTATTTAGGTGTCACATATGATCATGCATATTCCTCTATCCTACAAGCTAATTTATCTAAGGTTTGGACGTCTATCGTTCAGAATATGAAGAGATGGCAATTATTAAAGCTTTCTACACTCTCAAAAATCTCTGTTGTCAAAATGAACATACTCCCCAAAATTCTTTACCAATATAACTCATCCCTATCCACAGTTACAATTACCTTTATTAAGAAGATGCAGAAAGAGATTGTAAAATTTGTTTGGTACCCGAAGTCAGTCAGAATGTCGTATAATAGACTTACGTTTCCTAAAGTAAAGGGAGGTATGGCGATGCCCAATCTCATTTTATATTACAGAATTATTCATGCCAATAGAATATGGGCCATCGCCAATCATACTCCTGACACCCCATTATGGACTCCTTTATGGATTAAACTATGGTACAACTATACTATTAGTATTAAGATTAATCCCAAATCTCTACCCTTCCTAACAAAGACTGCCATTAAAGAATTTAAGGTTCACGGCATGTTAAAAGGGCTAACCAATACGTTTCAGGAACTATTTAAATCTATGGGCTTAGCTAATGCTCTCCTTTTGTTACAGCCCTTTCACCTTAATCCTAATATTAAAATGGGGGGTCAGATGATAAATCTAAATAGGTATCCTCTTATTAAGGACTATACAGTATGGGAGCTTTATAGATTCAACCATCTTTCTCTAAAGGAGTTGAGAGAAACCTTATCTTTGTCCAAAGCTTATATTATTATACTGAGGCAACTACGAGACCTTACCTCTTCCTTTTTCTTAAATCAACAGAGCTCTGATACTGAAATTCAAGTAGTCACTCATTTTTTACAATCCCTAACTACCAAGAAACATATGCTTTCGTTAGCATATAAAGCATTTTCCTCCTACTTGGGAGAGGATGAAATTATTTTCGCGGACTATTGGAATAGACATGGTATCAAGTTATCTTCACAACAGAAATTGCAGTCGGTTAATCTTACTCTCAAACACTCCCCGTTTAAGAAATTTACCTTTACTCAATTCATGATTACAAATAATTTATATATAACTCCCCTTCATTTAAATAAATTCAATTCATTTATCTCCGCTTCATGTCCCTGCTGTTCATATCCCCAAGCTGATATTATTCATATATTATGGTTTTGTAAATATGCTTACAACTTATGGTGTTCTCTTTAGATTAGACTAAGTAAAATGGGATACCATAAATCAACTTTAACCTGGGAGATGGCCTTGCTTCATATTGTAAATATCAATATCTCACCTTTTAGACTTAGAGTGCTGATCACCATCTGCCTTTTAATTAAATTTTATATCACCAAACATTGGATGGATCGATCCAAACTAATGTGGGGGGGCTTTAGAAACCTGGCAATTACGTATATATCTTCTCAAAAATTGATAATTGTTAGCCCACATAAAAGACGAGAGAACCAGAAACTTTGGGATTTTATTTTTCTACTTCTGGCTGAAGTGTGATGACAAGATATTAACCAATAGGATGAAACTGAGATTCTCTAACTTGTGTTGAACGTTAAATGAGATTTTCTCCTGCTACGATTATTGCTCCCGTTTGAGTATCATACAAGGTGGCTTTATGCGTTATTATTAGAAGATTGAAGGTATTGGCATCTTGTACATAGTTTTCTAGTTTTTTTAACTAGATTTAGTTGTGTTAGATCTGTATGGTTTGATACATAAAATGAAATAAAGAATATTTTGAAAAAAAAAAAATACAAGCTTCAGCAATTTCAGCAGAATACAACACTGATCCACCTGTATTTTCACATCCTTTACTAAGACAGTTTCTAAGAGGGATAAAGAATATCAAACCTCTAAAGAAACCACCAGTGCCTGCATGGGACCTCAACTTCGTGTTGGAAAAATTAACACTTCCTCCTTTTGAGCCAGCAGCATCTTCAGAATTGCAATTTCTCTCCTGGAAAACTGTTTTCCTTTTGGCAATAACCTCAGCAAGAAGAGTCTCGGAGATACAGGCCCTCATGGCAGTACCACCATTTCTCATTTTCCATCAGGACAGAGTTTCTTTAAGAACCAACCCTTCATTCATGCCAAAAGTGATATCCAGGGTTTCTCTAAATCAAGCAATTCACCTGCCTACTTTCTTCCCTAATCCTCAAAATAAAGGAGAAAGGCTTCTGCACACCTTGGACATACACAGACAATTGCGCTGCTACTTGGGCAGAACAAAGACTAACAGACAATCTGACCAGCTGTTTGTAGCTTACGCTGCTGGAGTACAAGGAAAGGCAATTTCCAAACAAACAATTTCAAAATGGATTGGAAACTGCATCCGATTCTGCTACTCTTTCCATGGAAAAGATGTGCCAGCCGATATCAGGCCACACTCCACCAGAGCTACAGCCACCTCCACAGCCTTTCTTAGAGGGGTGGCTACAAAGGACATTCTGGAAGCTGCTACATGGAGCTCCGTGCATACATTTTCCAAGCATTACAACCTACCTTTATATTCCAGATCCCGAGCAGGCTTTGCTTCTGCAGTCCTGCAGGGCATTTTAGCTACACCATCTTTATCTTAGGTCCTACCTCCCCCAGCTTGGCTATGGTATTCTACCCATATGTCAGGACTGCAGTTGCATTCTTGAAAGACATAGTACAGTTTTGTACCTACCATAAATGTAGATGTCCGATAGATATGCAACTGCAGTCAGGTTTTCCCTCCCTCCTACCCCACTGTATTTTCCCTTTGGGTCCATACCCCTATTTCTAGCTAGCTGGGGATATCTGTTATGGTGTATCTGTTTATTATTGTTGTGCATATCTGGAATTTCTTCCTTTTTCTAAATTTAGCCTTCTTTAGAGGGCACCTGGCATCTGGGGCAAGAAACACTGAAGAAGATGGCGCCGGCTGACACTTTTATACCCCAGCCGCTCTGACGTCGGGGAAGAGGCGACATCAGCCGACGCCGGACCCAGACTTTGGAATCCGGCCGACCGAGGGCCTGCCTGAGGCAGGACAACCCATATGTCAGGACTGCAGTTGCATATCTATCGGACATCTACATTTATGGTAGGTACAAAACTGTACTTTCCGCATTCAACACAAGTAGCTCCATGTTTAGCGATTTTTGATTGGCCCATATACTGGCATATGGGCCAATCAAAATCGCGAATCAGCTTCGTGTTTAATGCGGAACACAAGAAGCTCCATGTTTAGCAATTTTTGATTGGCCCGTATGCTAGGTATACGGGACAATCAAAAAAAAAAAAAAAAAAAAACAAAGAAAGCGGAGGCTGGCCGGGGTTTAAACCTGCAGAGCGGGACTCGGGATCAGGCTGCTGATCTCGGGACAGTCCTGCCCAAATAGGGATGTCTGGCAACCCTGACTGCTAAGTATATTGTCTCACTGAAACAAAAGCCTGGGATAAAACATTCTTACCATGGGTCTTTTGTCCTTCAGAAAATTCATGGTGACTTAAGACCTTTTAGTCTAGCAACCTTTTCAGCAGCAAGATTAAAAATGTGTCCCTATTTTTGGTCCTATCTCCCTTCACTATTTTTTGGCTTAGTCCAGACTTCTTGTGCATAAAACATTGAGAGGTATGGCACATTCAGTTCTTCAAAATAATCTAAGCAAAGAAACTAGACCACTATAAATAAACACATTTCTGCAGAAAACATCTGCAACAAACTGCTGTAAAAAGTTTACCTTCATGAAGCATGATCCACAAAATGATGAACAGTTTGAGATAACAAAGTTAAATAATTCCCAACAATATTGGCAACAAAAACTTCAAATGTGAGTCCCTGCAAAGTCTGAATCACTGGTCTAAGCGATAAGAAAACAAAGCTGTGCATCAGCAGTTCACCTGTGAAAAGTTCCTGCTTCTTTCTTGTTTGCATTTTTATGCTCATAGGAAGGCTGTGTAAATAGTGTAAGTGAATGCTAATCCTTCCAAGGGCGTGCATGATTAAAGAGTAGGCATTTCCAGGATGAATTCAGAAGAGGGGACATGTTCAATCGAAAAATGCTGTCTAAATGATGGGCGACTTCGAAGATTCTGCAAGCGCGAGATTACTTTTTTTTTTTTAACATGGCTTGCACTACCGATGATAGCTAGCTCTCAATCGCAGGAACAGTGGAAAAAATACTTATTTTAGGTTTAATTATGTTTTTCAGTAGTGGGATCGTTGGATAGGGAAAGAACATATATTTGAGATATGAAATTATGTACTCCTTCCCATAGTTGTCCTTTAAAAACAGGAATTATACAGTAATCAGTATTTAATTCAGTTAAATCAAAAGAGCTCATCTGACACCTGGCCATGTTGGGTGATGAAAACAAAGGACCAAGATGTGAGAGGTATCTTAGGCTTAGTAAGGGAAACAGAAAAGAGCTAACCGGGAGTATTGAAATGACTATATGTAGTTCTTGAACTTAAAAGTAAAAAGTAAAACCTTGCAAGAATGGTACTTTGACAACTCACCTACAGTCAAACAACACTTGTGAATCTACCTTCAGTACATCAAGGTACTGAGAGAGAGAGAGAGAGAATCGTTTGGGAGTTAGAAGGCAGGTAATCACAGATTAGTTAGTATTAGATGGTCCTTAAAAACTGTGACGGCACTCGAAAAGTATTACTAAGATTTATATACAGGGGTCATACTCAATCACTTTTAACCATGGATAAGTGTAAAATGCTAGGGAGAACTTTGTCCTGCCAAGACTCAATCCTGAACTATAAAACCACTCAGTGGCTCCATTTTTCAAGTTGAGAAATTAGCATAACGTTTACACTGCATTCCTGTATCGCTCAAAGTATTATAGCAAGACATTTGGAAAAAGATATATATATATATATATATATATATATATATATATATATATATATATATATACATATATATATATATATATATATATATATATATATATATATATATATATATACATATATATAAACATGAAATTATAAGCTGCTAAAGCCAATCAGTGTTGGGTCAAGTACCTGTAGGAAATCTACTAAACACTGCAGCTGTACTATTTAGTGGAAGCACATATGCACATATAGCATGTTTTCGTGCATATGTGGGTCTGGAGTTCATTGGCCATCCCACCTATTATGACATGCAGTGTGAATAAGTGTTTCTAGTTGTTCAGTATAGTTAGAATACACATCAGCAGCAGCTACTGGCAGAAACTCAAGGAAAAGCACTAAGATTATCAGGGGATGGTCAGTGTGGCAGTCCTGGGTATTCAGCAAAGTATTGCTGTTACAGTTTGATTAATATGGACTCAGGATATCTCCAGGATTTCTCTGTAGAGCAAATTGGCAATGGAACTTCTTCAATAGCATTGTAATGGAAAGCATTCCTAAATTGTATGTGAAACCTGAGAAGACTTAACATCAACATTACTGTTGTAGCAACAGACAGGCATCAAGGTATTGCAAATGCTATGAGGACACAGTTCTCTGTGACTGACCATCAGTTTGATCTGTGGCGTGTTTCAAAAAATGATTACAGAAAAGATTGTATCAGTGGCCATAAAACGGCATGGAGCCCGAATGTAATGTAAGCCGTGGATGAGGGTAAGGTGTTTCATACAGCCTATCTTGACCTCGCCAAGGGTTTCGACACCATCCCCCATTCTGGAATTATAGCTAAACTCACTAAACTAGGTATAAATCCCTACATCACAAGATGGGTTGCCAACTGGCTCACTGTAAAAGTTGCAGACTCCAAATCTGACCTCAAAGCAGTGAGAAGTGGAGTACCATAGGGTTCCTTCCTGGGACCTCTCCTGTTTGGCATCTACATCTCTGAAGTACAGGCTAACACAGAAGGCCTCTGGCTAACGAAGTTCGCAAATGACTCCAAACTAGGAGCCATCGTTAAGTCCCCAAATGATGTGGACATCTTACAGAAGTGCCTCACTGAGACAGATGCCTGGTGTCAGAGCCATGGCCTCAAGCTCAGTGCCAAAAAGTGCAGTGTCATCCTCTTTGGTAAAAACTCTGTACCCATGAACTACCACATAGGCAGCAATCTACTTAACACCGAATGCGTGATAAGAGACCTTGGGACCCAGGTGGACAGTAATTTCCCCTTTGATAGTCACATCGCCACAGTAGTCAGGAAGTCCTTCTACAAGGCACACCTCATCATAAAAGGGTTCTCATCCAAGAAAAAAGAGGTCATTGTTCCCCTGTACTCGTCACTCATTAGACCCATTATAGAGTATAACGCCCCTTTTAGAATGTACCTCACAAGACATCTGCAGCAGCTGGAAAGGCCACAGAAGTACCTCACAAAGAGGATTACTGGCCTCAAACAAATGCACTACACTGACCACCTCAAAAAACTTCAGCTTTACTCCGTAGCATATCGCCTACTCTGAGGTGATCTCCGCCTAACATATAAAGCTATGTCAAACCCAGAGCTGTTGGACATGCTACATCTAAAGCAATCCCAATCCCTCCAAGCTACATGCTCTAGGGACCTAAAACTTGTCACCACAATAAACAGGACGTGCTGGAGGGATAGATTCCTGTCCCAGAGACTTCCTATACTCTGGAACAAGCTACCCATCTATGTCAAGCAAAGTTCTTCATTAGCACTCTTCAAGAAAAATCTTGATGAGTGGATGGGAAATAGGAAATACACCCCAGGGATCACCTCTGTGTCTCTGCTCAACAGTGGCACAGGAAAATAACTTTCTTGGGTGGCGTAAGCCATGGAACCTTGCTGGCTAGGCTTACGTAGGCCCTTTGGCCGATAGCCTAGTACCTACCTATGAACCTATGAATTGCACTTTACAAATTTGTTTCGTAAAAGGGATGCCAGTTCACATAGTTTTATTTTGTGAGACTAATAAATTAGTAATAGTGCTATTTTGGAAAGTTTATGATTTGGAAGCTTTATACAAGAGTCTGTGCTGAGAGGATGATAGATATGCTTAACAACAGCCTCCCAAGCCTCTTATGGGACCCACTCACACCTCTCAACTGCACAAATTGTTGCAGAATGTCCAGATTTTTGCCTCATATTTTTGGTCTGTTTTTCACAAAATTGTGGTTTTTCTGGCAACTTAGTCGGAAATCATTAAATATTGAAGTTAGAAAATAATGACAGACATTTGAATTTCAGACTTCATACCCTTCAGAAAATTCATGCTCTTGCAAAACCTGTTATTCTATCAACTTTATAAGTTTGTAAGAGCAATATTTAAAAATTGTCCCTATTTTATTGGGCCTTTGCTCCACTTTTATTTATGACTTTGTCAAGATTTCTTGCTCTAACAGGTTGAGAGGTATGGACCCACTATTTTCTGTTATGATTGCTTCATATGTAGGTACTAGGCTATCTTCCCAAGGGCATTTATAAGCCTAGCCAGAGTGTGTCGGCTTTCGCCGCCCCATTGATTAATTAACTGAGCCTCTGTGAAGCAGAGCCAATGAAGTGATCCGAGGGGTGTATTTTCTGTTACCCATCCACTCGTCAAGGCTTCTCTTGAAGAGTTTTAGTGAGGGGCTCTGCCTAATGCAGTTAGGAATTTAGTTCCAAAGCATGGGGAGTCTTTGTGACAGGAATCTATCCCTCCAGCATGTTCTATTTATTGTTGTGGCAAGGTTTAGCTCACTAGAGCACGGGGCTCGCAGTGACTTGGATTTCTTTAGGTGGAGCATGTCCATCAATTCCGAGTTGGACATGGCTTTGTAAGTCAGGCAGAGATCACCTCTGAGTAAGCGATATGACACTGAGTACAGCCGGTGTTTTTTCAGTCAGGCTGCATAGGACATATCTTTGAGGCCAGTAATCCACTTGGTGAGGTGTTTTTGTGGTCTTTCCAGCTGTTGGAAGTGTCTTGTGAGGTACATCCCGAATGGGGCATTGCACTCTATGATGGGTCTGATGAGTGACGAGTAGAAGGCCATTTCACCTCTTTATTTCTAGATGTGAACCCCTTAGTAGTTAGATGGGCCACATAGAAGGATTTCCTAACTACTTTGGCAATATGATTGTCAAAGGAGAGATTACTATCTACCTGGGTCCCCAGATCTCTTATTACCTCTTCTGTACTAAGGGGGCTGCCGCTTATGTGGTAATTCGTGGGTGTTTTGTTTTCCCCAAACGGGCTGATTATGCATTTTTTGGCATTTAGCTTGAGGCCATGACTTTGACACCAGGTGTCTGTCTCAGTAAGGCATTTTTGAAGGATGTCCGTGTCAGCCGAAGAGTCAATTATGGCTCCCAGTTTGCAGTCATCGGCGAACTTGATTAGCCGTAGTCCTCCTGTGTTTGCCTGTACTTCTGAGAAATATATGCCAAACAGTAGGGGTCCCAGAACCGAGCCTTGGGGGACACCACTTGTGACTGGTTTAGAGTCAGACCTGGAGCCAGCTATTCTTACCGTGTGAGTTCTGTCTGTAAGTCAGTTAGCTACCCATCTTAGGACGTAGGGGTGTATGTTCTAGCTGGTGAGTTTTTCTATAATACCCGAGTGAGTAATGGTGTTGAATGCCTTGGAGAGATCAAGGTAGGCTGTGTGAACCACCTTTCCCTCGCCTATGGCCTTGGTGACTGACTCGAAGAAGTCAACCAGGTTTAGTAGGCATGATCTGCCCTTAACAAAGCCGAAATGGGTCGGGTCAAGTGTTTGGAGGTTCCCAATGTTTTTGTTAATGAGTTTAATGATGATGCACTCCATAGCCTTGCAGACCAGGCTAGTCAGACTTATGGGGCGATACTTACCAGGGTCAGTTGTGACCCCTCCTTTGTGGAGCGGAATAACCATTGCTGTGCGCCATTCTATGGGCATGTAGCCTGTGGAGAGGCTGAGGTTGAACAGTGTGTTTAGGTGGGGAGTTAGTTTGTTCTGTAGTTCATGCAAAATGCAGCCTGGGGCACCATCTGGCCCTATTGATGCTGTGTTTCTGGCTTTTGAAAGGGCTGTTTTCACCTGTGCTTCTGTGATTTCCGGGACACTACACTTTTCTGGTATTGTTGTGGGCCCTTTTGAAGGTGAGAGGGAGGTGAAGTTTGCACTGAATCTATCTGCCAGGATGTTGGCAATAGTTTCAGTATATTTTGTGCTATTCTGCACTAGCTCAGAGCATATTTGCGAGTTGCCACTTAGATTCTTGACATAGCTAAAGAAGGCTTTGTGGTTATCTTTCGAATCCTTGGCTATTTTTCTTTCGAAGTTAGCCTTGGATGATTTTATGAGGGACCTTAGTTTCTTACTGATACTGATCAGGGATGTCTTTCCTTCTTGGGATTTGCTTTTTTTCTGAACTAGTTTCCTCCTTTTGTTGTATAACCTGTTTATGGCAGGGGTCCACCAGACTGGTTTCCTTCTCTTAGGGGAGTGAGTCTTGGTTTTGCTAGGGATGGCACGAGCCATGCATCCCTGTAGGTGCTCATAGAGTGCAATTGTAAAGGATTCTGCATCTTGGGCAGTGTTATTCTTTAGCGTGGGGGCTGTGAAACTTACCACCTCTGCCTTAAGTAAGGTGAAGTTTGCTTTAGAAAACTTTTTCACTGTGGTTTCCTTAGTTGGGGGTGGTGGTGGGGTGTGGACATCCATGGTGATTAGTTTATGGTCTGATCTAACCAGTGATGGGTTGACCTCCAGTACGGAACACCTGTCGCCCATGTTGGTGATGACCAGATCCAATATGTTGTGGAATGTGGTAGGGGAGTTTACCAGCTGATCCAGGGCATTTCAGCTGATAAATTCCAGGAAGCACTGAGCCTGGGAGTTTGTAACCAAGTAGTTTTCCGAGTTAATGGTAGGGTAATTGAAATCGCCCAATATCAGGGTGTTCGGTAGGACCTTCATGTTTTCCAGTGTCTCCAGAAAGGTGGAGTGGTGGTCCTGCGTCATGGATGATGATCTGTAGCAGGCCATAATTTGCATTTCAGATTTGCCTGATGTTAGCTGTACATGGATGATCTCAGAGGTATCATGCTGTGCCACTAACCTGGAGGTGTGGGTATCCTTGATGAATATGGATACACCACCTCCTTTTGTGTTTTGGTCCATGTTCTGTGGCTGAAATGTGTGGTATGAATTATAGCCCAGGCAGCTTGCCTTAGTTGTACACTTGCAAGCATATCTATCATCCTCTCAGGACAGACTCATGTAGAGTAGTTGGTAGGAGAAACAAAACAATTTTAATTTTCAGCTTGGTATTACATAAAATGGTTCTGTTATGCTATGACAGATTTACTAAGTAAACATTACCATGTGAACAGCCATAAACAATCCAAAGAAAATATATTAATGTGCATATTTAAAAAAATTATATAACCACGACAAAAACCAAACCAAGTGAAAAAATCCAAAGAGGCAACAGGATCCAAAGGCAAGGAACAGGCTGAATGTCGTCAAATAACCCTTTAATTTGTAAGCGCTTTCGGTAAGGAAGTTTTCCCCACCTTCTTCAGACAAAAGTAATACAATAGTAAAGTTTCATTACCATATTAAATAGTGTACTTGGCAATGACATCACGATAATATCCCAACATTTAAAGAAATACACAACTTTTTCATACCTTAAAACTTATTTACATAGAAAAGTTGGCTCTATAACAAAGAACCAATCTGTGTGTAAAAGACACAATTCTGTACAAAAAACAATTGGTTTTAATATATTTGTCCAAAACCAATTCTAAAACTACTAAGTCGATAATAAAAAGGACAAAGCAAGCAGAAAACATAATAAGAGCAGTAAAAAATAAATGGTAAAAATTAGATAAAAAAATACAATAAATTATACTATATATGCAGGACAAGCTTAATCTATAAATGTGATGACCTTGTCTGCAAATATTATACCAAAGTTGAATGATGCCTAAACATTAGAATAATAAAAGAGTAATAATAATTAACTCTTGGCATAAAAACTTTGACCATACGTCTGAATGGCAAAAAATATATGTAAAATGGTACATTATAACAGTTCATCTATTTAATGCCATCAATTTTAAGAAACATTTAATGGACAATATCTCATTAAGGCCAGGAAGCATATAGGCGGCAGTGCGAATCTGCCAAAAGGCTTCTTGTTGTTTCAATCTCAACTGCCAAGGGCCTCCTCTAACATGTGGTTGAACCTGATGTACCACTGCAAAATAAAAACTGTGCTCTGGATTATTATATATATGTTTTGCAAGAGCATTGTTCAAATCACCTCTTCCCATAGCATATACATGTTCGTATATTCTTTTCTTGAGTGGTCTATCGGTTTTACCTATGTAAAAAGCTGGACACTTTTTACATATTGCCGTATAGACCACTCAGTTTGAATTACAATTGAAAGAGCCATAAATGGTATAAATTTTACCAGCCATATTAATAGTAGGACTGACCAAAATATATTTACAATAATGGCATGTGCCACATCTTCTCATACCTAACCCCTTCTTATTTATTTTTGTTCGTTCTAAAAGCTGTTTAAGATTTGGTCCACGCCTGTACGTGATCATCGGCTTCTCTCCCAATAATTTGGTCAGCTGTTGATCTTCTAAAATGATTCTCCAGTTCTTAAAGATAATGTTATTGATGATATGAGCATCAATATTATAAGTAAAGAGAAAACTAGTGTTGAACTCTTTGTCATTGTTGCAACTTTTTACAACCATATTACCCCCACCAAGTAATGGTCCAAAATGACCGGATTCCCTTTTAGTGTAAACCTCTTGTTTTATATCATTCACAAAAGAAAATGGATAACCTCTTGCTAAAAACATAGATTGAATGTTATCACATTCACTTCTAAAGTCTGTTAGGTTAGACACCATTCGGGCTGCCCGTACAAATTGTCCCTTCACTACGCTCCTTTTTTGGTGTATAGGATGGGAACTATTAAATTGAAGGTAATTATTCGAAAAGGTGGGTTTTCTAAATATACGTGATTTGAACTGTCCAGATTTCAAATCTTTACTTATTTTCACATCAAGGAAAGAAATTTCGCTCAGACCAATAGTATAAGTGAATTCCAAAAGTTCTGTCATGTTTGACATGTTCTCAACAAAAGATGGAATACTATCTAGAGATCCTTTCCACAAAAAGAACATGTCATCTTGGTACCTAGTGTACCAAGTGACGTTTTCACAATAAAGTTCACTTTGAAACAGGAATTCATGTTCCCAGTGTGCTAAAACACTGTTTGCAAACGTACATCCACAGGGGGAGCCCATGGCAATCCCTGTTGTTTGTAAATAATAATCATCCTTGAAAATTAAATAATTATTGCCAAGGATAATGTCTAGCAGTGTTTCCACTAAATACATCTGCTCACTTGGCTCCCCTTTCCCAAGCATGAAATCAGTTGTCCATTGGATTCCTACCCTGTGTGGAATGACCGTGTAAAGATCTTTAATATCATCTACTAGGAAAATTAGAGTAGGATCAAAGGCAATTTTACCAATATTTTCAAGAAAGCTCCAGGAATCTCTACAAATTTGAACTTCTTGTTTTAACAAAGGTTTAAGAATGTTGTCAACCAGTTTGGCACATGCATACGTGACTGACCCTCTACCATCCACAATTGGTCTAAAGGGAGGGTCAGTTAAGTTTTTGTGAATTTTAGGTGTGCCAAACAAAGTTGGAGTCCTTGGAGTTGTCATTGTCAAATATTGTAATTGGTCAGAATCTATGGTGCCTTCGAGAAACAAGTCATCCAGTATTTCTTTGATTTTCTTATTTGCAGTGTTAACCTCATTACGACTAGAAAGAGTATAGGGGCCTGTATGGAGGTATTCTAACATTTTATTTTCATATTCAAAATTGTCCATGAATATCAGGCCACCACCTTTGTCAGGTGCCATGACTCTAATATGGCACTCATTGAGTAAATCAATGAATGCCAACTCAGCGCCATTAATGTTCAATCCAGTCCGTGTCTTGTTACCAAAAGAGTGATACTGTTTATTAGTCATTGCTCTGAAATCCAATTCACACATTCTCTCAAACATGTTGAGAGTGTTGTTAAGTGGTGGATTAAAAACACTGGATACTCTATATGTATCAAGCAAAGAGGGAGTGTTACCTAAAAGTGCCATAAGGTTGAGTTTACGAACGTACAATTTTAAATCCACAATGATACTAACAAGATTACAAGGGGAGGAATGGTAACAACACTGATAGTCAGGGGTGTGATGAGAATGACAATGTAACTGAAAACAATCAGGGTTTTCAGAAAGGTACCACCACCAGGAACACCACAACGAACAACAATTATCAGGGACGCAATCAAAAGAAGAAAAGGGGCAATCAGCGCAGGCGTTAGTCCCAGGACAAGATGATGGTAACAATATATTAACTTTAGAGCAAAAGCCAACTATTTTACTTAATAGTAATGGGGATTTTAAAGTCTATAATTATACCATATTAACAATAGATGCAAGTATCATTGAATTTCTTGCTAAGGGTCTGTCGTTCGTCCCTGATAAAAATTGTAATCTTGTTAGTATCATTGTGGATTTAAAATTGTACGTTCGTAAACTCAACCTTATGGCACTTTTAGGTAACACTCCCTCTTTGCTTGATACGTATAGAGTATCCAGTGTTTTTAATCCACCACTTAACAACACTCTCAACATGTTTGAGAGAATGTGTGAATTGGATTTCAGAGCAGTGACTAATAAACAGTATCACTCTTTTGGTAACAAGACACGGACTGGATTGAACATTAATGGCGCTGAGTTGGCATTCATTGATTTACTCAATGAGTGCCATATTAGAGTCATGGCACCTGACAAAGGTGGTGGCCTGATATTCATGGACAATTTCGAATATGAAAATAAAATGTTAGAATACCTCCATACAGGCCCCTATACTCTTTCTAGTCGTAATGAGGTTAACATTGCAAATAAGAAAATCAAAGAAATACTGGATGACTTGTTTCTCGAAGGCACCATAGATTCTGACCTATTACAATATTTGACAATGACAACTCCAAGGACTCCAACATTGTTTGGCACACCTAAAATACACAAAAATTTAACTGACCCTCCCTTTAGACCAATTGTGGATGGTAGAGGGTCAGTCACGTATGCGTGTGCCAAACTGGTTGACAACATTCTTAAACCTTTATTAAAACAAGAAGTTAAAATTTGTAGAGATTCCTGGAGCTTTCTTGAAAATATTGGTAAAATTGCCTTTGATCCCACTCTAATTTTCCTAGTAGTTGATATCAAAGATCTTTACACGGTCATTCCACACAGGGTAGGAATCCAATGGACAACTGATTTCATGCTTAGGAAAGGGGCACCAAGTGAGCAGATGTATCTAGTAGAAACACTGCTAGACATTATCCTTGGCAATAATTATTTAATTTTCAAGGATGATTATTATTTACAAACCGGGATTGCCATGGGCTCCCCCTGTGGATGTACATTTGCAAACAGTGTTTTAGCACACTGGGAACATGAATTCCTGTTTCAAAGTGAATTTTATTGTGAAAACGTCACTTGGTACATTAGGTACCAAGATGACATGTTCTTTTTGTGGAAAGGTTCTTTAGATAGTATTCCATCTTTTGTTGAGAACATGTCAAACATGACAGAATTTTTGGAATTCACTTATACTATTGGTCTGAGCGAAATTTCTTTCCTCGATGTGAAAATAAGTAAAGATTTGAACTCTGGACAGTTCAAATCACGTATTTTTAGAAAACCCACCTTTTCGAATAATTACCTTCACTTTAATAGTTCCCATCCTATACACCAAAAAAGGAGCGTAGTGAAGGGACAATTTGTACGGGCAGCCCGAATGGTGTCTAACCTAACAGACTTTAGAAGTGAATGTGATAACATTCAATCTATGTTTTTAGCAAGAGGTTATCCATTTTCTTTTGTGAATGATATAAAACAAGAGGTCTACACTGAAAGGGAATCCGGTCATTTTGGACCATTACTTGGTGGGGGTAATATGGTTGTAAAAAGTTGCAACAATGACAAAGAGTTCAACACTAGTTTTCTCTTTACTTATAATATTGATGCTCATATCATCAATAACATTATCTTTAAGAACTGGAGAATCATTTTAGAAGATCAACAGCTGACCAAATTATTGGGAGAGAAGCCGATGATCACGTACAGGCGTGGACCAAATCTTAAACAGCTTTTAGAACGAACAAAAATAAATAAGAAGGGGTTAGGTATGAGAAGATGTGGCACATGCCATTATTGTAAATATATTTTGGTCAGTCCTACTATTAATATGGCTGGTAAAAATTATACCATTTATGGCTCTTTCAATTGTAATTCAAACGGAGTGGTCTATACGGCAATATGTAAAAAGTGTCCAGCTTTTTACATAGGTAAAACCGATAGACCACTCAAGAAAAGAATATACGAACATGTATATGCTATGGGAAGAGGTGATTTGAACAATGCTCTTGCAAAACATATATATAATAATCCAGAGCACAGTTTTTGTTTTGCAGTGGTACATCAGGTTCAACCACATGTTAGAGGATGCCCTTGGCAGTTGAGATTGGAACAACAAGAAGCCTTTTGGCAGATTCGCACTGCTGCCTATATGCCTCCTGGCCTTAATGAGATATTGTCCATTAAATGTTTCTTAAAATTGATGGCATTAAATAGATGAACTGTTATAATGTACCATTTTACATATATTTTTTGCCATTCAGACGTATGGTCAAATTTTTTATGCCAAGAGTTAATTATTATTACTCTTTTATTATTCTAATGTTTAGGCATCATTCAACTTTGGTATAATATTTTCAGACAAGGTCATCACATTTATAGATTAAGCTTGTCCTGCATATATAGTATAATTTATTGTATTTTTTTATCTAATTTTTACCATTTATTTTTTGCTGCTCTTATTATGTTTTCTGCTTGCTTTGTCCTTTTTATTATCGACTTAGTAGTTTTAGAATTGGTTTTGGACAAATATATTAAAACCAATTGTTTTTTTGTACAGAATTGTGTCTTTTACACACAGATTGGTTCTTTGTTATAGAGCCAACTTTTCTATGTAAATAAGTTTTAAGGTATGAAAAAGTTGTGTATTTCTTTAAATGTTGGGATATTATCGTGATGTCATTGCCAATTACACTATTTAATATGGTAATGAAACTTTGCTATTGTATTACTTTTGTCTGAAGAAGGTGGGGAAAACTTCCTTACCGAAAGCGCTTACAAATTAAAGGGTTATTTGACGACATTCAGCCTGTTCCTTGCCTTTGGATCCTGTTGCCTCTTTGGATTAAAAAAAATATATATATTGGGCTAATCTGTGGATTGATATTTGTCTTTTCTTTTTTTAACTCCTTACTCCTGAGAGTTTTAGTGACACACCTGGCTGTAATTTCTTTGATGTCTACTGTCATCCAAATTTGACTAAATAGCTGAACCTACCCAAGCTGGAAATATAAGATTCTGGCTCACTGAAGGAGGGTAGATGGGAGGAGAAACTTGGTCAGGAACTGCAACTAACAAAACTGCTCTGTGTAAAAAGTCTTTTTTATCTCAGTAATTTGTTGACACTTTTGCAAGATTTTTTCAGAGAATGTGTAGTACATTACTAGGAACATTTGTAAATCTCAGTGCAGACTAGTCAGTGACACATGATCTAGTCACACTTAAACGTGGCAGTATTTCTCAGGTTTTCCATGTTAAGTGAATGGAAGTCTAATCTGACAACAAATGGTAGGGCTACTTTTTCTCACAATCAGGGCTGTCATACTGCATTTTGCGACAGATCTCTCATCAGGATGTGTGTTCCCACGAGGGCAAATTAGGATAAAAGATAAAATTAGGAATGAATACTTATTTTGTGGCACACAGCTTTGAGAGGTGCAGAAATTCATGACTAGATAAAATATATATGTTTTTTCAACATCTGCCTGAAGTTGTCCTTTAAACTTATGATTTTCATACTTAGAAATGTGCTGGAAAAGTGCATTATGTTCATGTTTTAATCTTACAGAGGACAAATGGTTCAGAATTCTATTTTTCAGCATGCATTTAGATTTTCCTACATAGAATGAGCTGCAGTCCTGACAGACAGCCAGGTAAACAACATACTTTGTTCTACAATCTTCATACAAATCAAAACAATATTGTTTTCATGATACAGGGTGTACATAGGATTCTGCCTCCACAATGTACTCACATGCTTTGCAGTGTCTGCACTTCCGTGTACCTGCACGTTGTGTTATGTAAGATTGTTCCTACTTTTTTCTGTCTTCCCTTCATGACATAATAAATCCTTCAAATTTTTATTTCTTCTAAAGCCAAAAACTGTTTTTTCTCCCACTACCTTGGCTATATTTTCATCTGTCAGCGTAACATTCCAATTCTGTTTTATTATGTCACATATTCCCCCTATGTTATTTCTGTATGTTAACATTAGCCTCACATTATCCATCTGTGAGGCTCTAGACCAGGGGTGTCCAACCTTTTCAGTTGCAAGGGCCGCATTGAGTCAACAGACATGGTCTGGGGGCAAACGGCAAGTGAGGACCAAAAAAAAAAAAAAAAAAAAGGTCTCTCACATAAACTAAAGAGCAAAAAAAAAAAAAAAAAAAAGGTCTCACAAACTGAACAGCAAAAAAAACCCCGCTAATACATACTCGACCCACGGGCTGTTTTGTAGGTGAATTTGAACAATAAATAAATTAATAAATGCATAATATTTGCCCTAAAATTCAATATCTCATTCTAATTATTAAAAAAAACTGTTATAAGCCAAATTATTACTGTTAAATTTTACTCTTGACTCATCTGGTCCTTTTTTAAGAGACAGGTAACTTATTTTGCACACCAAGAAATGTTATCAAAGTC